>NW_024070199.1:33009312-33165754 GCF_014754425.2 Oryx dammah
TGGACTGTGAAGAAGGCTGAGCGCCGAAGAATTGATGCTTTTGAACTGTGGTGTTGGAGAAGACTCTTGAGAGTCCCTTGGACTGCAAGGAGATCCAACCAGTCCATTCTGAAGGAGATCAGCCCTGGGATTTCTTTGGAAGGAATGATGCTAAAGCTGAAACTCCAGTACTTTGGCCACCTCATGCGAAGAGTTGACTCATTGGAAACGACTTTGATGCTCGGAGGGATTAGGGGCAGGAGGAGAAGGGGACGACAGAGGATGAGATGGCTGGATGGCATCACTGACTCGATGGACGCGAGTCTGAGTGAACTCCGGGAGTTGGTGATGGACAGAGAGGCCTGGTGTGCTGCAATTCATGGGGTTGCAAAGAGTCAGACACTACTGAGCGACTGAACTGAACTGAGGGCCCATGTTCTTATGATCAGTAGTTTTTATCTGGAGGGGGTTCTGCTTCCTATAAAAACAACTTAGATTCCTATGTGTCAGGACTTCATATCTTTCAGGGAACTGGGCTTTCAGCGACTTTGCTATGTGTCTGATTTATAGTCCAGACTGTTACCATTTCCCCTGCCCAATAGATATTCTTTGTTTCTACATCTTCACATTTCCCAATCAACTCTGGAGTCAGCCTTTTACCTCAAAAGACAAGGAGCTCTTAGTTGCGGCATGTGGGATCTAGTTCTCTAACCAGAGATCGAACCTGGGCCCCCTGCATTTGGCATTCAGAGTCTTAGTCACTGGACCACAAGGAAGCGGAAGATCCCACATGCCACAACTAAGACCTGGCACAGCCAAGTAAGTATATAAAAATAAATATTAAAAGAAAAACAAGGTACACATGGGCATGTACACTTTTTCACTTTGACATTCCATAACTGGTAAGATTTTCCTCCACTGAACTTCCACAGCACCTATCTCCACACCCTATCAGAGGACCTCACAGCAACATACAGAAAATGATAGTAATGACTGCCCAGCAGCACACAAGCTTTTTGCAGGTTCGTTCTTACCATTGTTTCACCCACAGTATCATCATGCCTGGAACAAAGCAATTTCTCCACCAAAAAATGCTGATTAAATTGAATAACTCATTAGTGAACTGTTCACACTTTCCAAGTGATGGTATCTTAAGTCTCTGTGATAATCAGAAACATTTTAACCCAGTGAGTCAGTCTATTAACAAGTAGCATTTTCTAGCTGTCTGCTTCTCTTGATGTACACTATTGGGGTGATTCAGGGCAAAACACCTTTAAAAAAGAGCTATGCTGAGGCAACAGAGGTTATAACAGGTAAGCGTTCAGACACCCTACTTGTCTATGCTATGCTCACAAACTAATTCAGATTTCAAATCCTATGTTCAGTTCAGTCGCTCAGTAGTGTCTGACTCTTTGCGACCCCATGAGTCGCAGCACACCAGGCCTCCCTGTCCATCACCAACTCCCGGAGTTCACCCAGACTCACGTCCATCGAGTCAGTGATGCCATCCAGCCATCTCATCCTCTGTCGTCCCCTTCTCCTCCTGCCCCTAATCCCTCCCAGCATCAAAGTCGTTTCCAGTGAGTCAACTCTTTGCATGAGATGGTCAAAGAACTGGAGTTTCAGCTTTAGGATCATTCCTTCCAAAGAAATCCCAGGGCTGATCTCCTTCAGAATGGACTGGTTGGATCTCCTTGCAGTCCAAGGGACTCTCAAGAGTCTTCTCCAACACCACAGTTCAAAAGCATCAATTCTTCGGTGCTCAGCCTTCTTCACAGTCCAACTCTCACATCCATACATGACCACAGGAGAAACCATAGCCTTGACTAGACGGACCTTAGTCGGCAAAGTAATGTCTCTGCTTTTGAATATACTATCTAGGTTGGTCATAACTTTTCTTCCAAGGAGTAAGCATCTTTTAATTTCATGGCTGCAGTCACCACCTGCAGTGATTTTGGAGCCCCCCAAAATAACGTCTGACACTGTTTCCACTGTTTCTCCATCTATTTCCCATGGAGTGATGGGACCGGATGCCATGATCTTCGTTTTCTGAATGTTGAATCCAAATCTACTTAATTTTACAGTAACAGGTATTGTCTGATTTGGAACCCAATTTTTCTTTTTTCATTTCTTGACTCAAAATGATAATTCACATACATCTGTGGCTTTCTCCCCTCCAAATTATACTCCCTGGCACCATGCTTTGTAAATATTGGGGGCTTAACAGACACCAGAAACAAAGTAGGTAAAAACATCTACTCAATGTGATAAAGCTAAAAGAAGTGGAAGGTACTCTGGTCATCTATATATCAAGAGCATTAAATGCAAGGAGAGCTTCTTGTTCAATTGGGAAATGCCAGTCATAGCCACTGGGGTGGTTAGTAGGCCAGCAGAGAACTCTGTTATCCAGGAGGGAATGTCCAGAGTTTGAGCCCAGGTGAGGCCCTGGGCAGGGGTACAGCCCAGGCAGGAGTCTGAGCAAGCTCTTGGGATGTTGGTTCCCATGAGCTCCTATAAGGTGAGTGGGGTCATGGGAGAGCTCACAGTTGGGAGTCAAATGTGGGCATGGGAGAGAGTATATATGATTCCTGAGTTAATACCCAAGAGTGGTGTGCAACCAGAATGTGGTCCAGATGTGGGCCCTGCTGGGAAGTCACTGGCAGACCTTCATAGCACACATCATGGACACAAGTCAGAGTTAAGCGGAGTGTTAGGGTTTATGTTTTGGAAACACTGAACATGTGGGAAAAAAAGGGATATCTGGGTTGAAGTAGCATCCAGTGAGTAAAGGAGAAGATGACCTACAGAGAGGCCTCCAGCAGCCAGAACATTTAATTTCTACACTTTCAAAGGGACACTTTCTGCTTCTGAATTTGAATGGTGCAAGTTCCAACAGATTGTGGAGACCTGTGATGTATGAATTTCAAATTGTTATTTGTGAAATACCAGAATCATTTTACAGCTCTCAAAATGCCTCGATCTGCATCTTCTTTTTGGATACCATCATGACATCATGAGGTTAGATGTGGTAGCATTATTCCCTTTTCACAGATGAAGAGAAAGTTTCTGCAGTATTAAGTATTCTGCCCAGGATTCCATTAATAAGAAGTGGAGGAGTCTCAAGTGGAGTATTTGACTTTTGTCTCTGAGTTATATGCATGATGTTTACTCCACCCCACTGGCTTTTCACCAGGACTATAAAACCTATGAAGCTTTCTGAACATGTTTAACCCTGCACATAAAACAGTCACAGAGACCCAAAGCTCAGCACAATTTTTTTTTTTTTAACACAGTGGAGTACATAATGTATAAATCCATGCACACAGGGGAAAAATCCCTTAGGGGAAGTGCAAATGAATTCCTTCACATCACATCGTTTAGGGAGCGTACTCTCTAAGTGCTTGTGACACTCTTGCTAGAGCCTTAGGGGGTACTGTGGGATCACTTCCTCACTATATCATCAACTGATACTGTGCTCCTCAATGATAGCCTCCACTATCCACTGTGAACCATGTTTTCTGAGCCCTTTTTGCATGAAAAAAAAATTGTGCAGAAATTCAGAAGAAATAAGATCTCTATATGTAGAGAAACAGACGCTATGGGATGAATCATCAGAACATGCCCACTCTTAGAAGATGAAACTAAAGCAAATCCTGAACCTGGGCTTCCCAGGACTCTCACAAGTGCCAGAGCAGCAAGGGCTGTGTCTTACAGGAGTCTTACAGGAGAGTCATTTCATTAGAGAGTCAAGGAAGAAGGGAAGGACTTTTTAACTCATGGAGACTCTATTGGTTAAAAGCCAGAGGCTATGGTGACCAAAGTGGCCCAATCAAGAGAGCCTAGCTAGGGGTCCAGCAGGGGTCTGTCTTCAAGGACCTAGAATATCCTCAACATCCTGTGTACTTTTGGCCAAGTTGACTCCTATCTATCCCTCACCCTTGGTTTCATCCATAAAATGAATCAGTGGATTAATGTTCCTCAAGAATTCATGTTATAAATTCCCCTATTTAGAAGGTTGTAGTTGATGACAGTGTGGTCATCTAAACTTGCCCACCTAAGGCATTTCCATCTGGATGTAGCAGCATTTTTCGTTGCCATCAATGTTTTGGAGGTAGATCCTGAATCAACTACCACACCCTCCCTCTGTTACTGAATGCAAGTCCTCATGCCCAATGCACAGTGAGACCAAACAAGCCAGAATGTCAGTATTTGGAGCAGAGAAGGGTTAATTGTAGGATTATGCAAGGAAATGGGTGATTGCACCTAAAGACCCCTAAACTCCCTGAAGGGTTTCAGCAAAGCATATTTAAAGACCTGGTGAGGGAGTTGTGAGGCTGGATGATGCAAACTTCTTGGTGTTGGAATCCTTTGTTCTTGCAGCTATCCACTTAGGTCAGGTCATGTTGCTGCTGCTAAGTCACTTCAGTCATGTTCGACTCTTTGTGACCCTCTGGACTGTAGCCCACCAGGCTCCCCTGTCCATGGGATTCTCCAGGCAACAATACTGGAGTGGGTTGCCATGACCTCTTTCAGGGGATCTTCCCAACCCAGTGATCAAACATGTGTTTCTTAGGTCACTTGCATTGGCAGGCAGGTTATTTACCAGTAGCGCCACCTGGGAAGCCCAGATCAGGTCATGCTATTCCTATAAATCTCCAGCAAGAGAGATGTTGCTCTCTGTTCTGCCACTTTTTCTCTCTCTGTGAATGGGGGCACAGTCTCAATCCCTGGTCAGGGGAACTACGATCCCACCTGTCTTGTGGCACAGCCAAATAAATAAAATAAAAGCTTCCCAGGTAGCTCAGATGGTAAAGAATCTGCTTGCAATGTAGGAGACCCAGGTTTGATCCCTGGATCAGGAAGATCCCTTGGAGAAAGGAATGACAACCCACTCCAGTATTCTTGCCTGGAGAATTCCCCACCCTGGTGGGCTATAGTCCATGAAATTGCAAAGAGTCAGATGAGATTGAGCAACTAACACTGTGAATGGAAGGTGTTTTACCCTTGTGGGGCAGAGGGCTAAGAATGGGCTGTCCTGTGTATTTCAGGCTACAGGCAATATTCTTTTACAACAGGGACAGAGCCAGCATGACTAAAGTAAAAACAACAGATCAATATGGAGTCAGATTTGTTCTTCCCTGGTACACCTCCACCCAAAAAAGTTTTCACTTTTTTAGAAAATGCAAATCAGTGAAGTTTTATTACACTGCAAAAGCTGACAATAGTAATTCAACGCTTTAAAATAAATGTGTAAAACTGGCTTCTGCAGACTGCCTTCAGAAGGGATAAGTGGGCCCTGAAAATAAAACACCTCAATCAAGCGAGTTTAATTATGGAACAATTTTGGAGAAGGTGAGTTTTTAAAAATAATGTATTGAGGTGATATTCACAGAAGATGAAATTAGCTATTTTAAAGTGAACAACTCAGTGGCATTTAGAGTATTCACAAGGTTGTGCAACCATAGCCCCTCTCCAGTTCTCAAACATTCTCACCTCTGGTGTAAGACCCCTCAGCCTTAAGCAGTTTATTCCAAGGAGAATGTCAATTTTGAAAAGGCCAACAATAGGCCCAGGGGCAGTGGGAGATGGGTATGGCCCCTCCCCACAGCACACACTTTTTCCCTCTGTCTCCTCATTCTCACGTACAGCTACAAATTTACAAACCTAACAGGAATTCTTTAAGCTCTAAGCATCAGGGCAAGAGTGTTATCCCAGAGCATAGCAGAGTGCTAACGAGCACAGGCTTTGAGGTCAAACTCCCATCTTCCAATCCTAACTCTGCTATCGACTGGTCACATCAACCTCATCTTTAGGGTGGTGGGGTAATAACATGTCTCAGAGTGGTACGGCCACTTAAACTGATCATATGTGTCAGCAAGTATCTTAGTGAATCAAAAAAATTGGTCATGCGCAACCAGAGGAGTTCTGTTTGCCACTAGGGGAGCGCAGACAGGCACTTTCTATATATACCGTATCCATGTCTAAAGCAGCCGTGAGTACAGCACAGAACACGGTTCATGGCCCACCTTGCCTTCTGATGTGTGGCCTGACCTCTGTCCATTCATTGAGCTCAGCATTTGCATGAAGGCATTTCCAGTGTTGGAGGCTGTCCTTGATGGCCGTTGTGCATCGTCAGTGTCCAGTTTTAGTGTCAGCCAGTTAGCTTAAATTTGCTCAATCTGAGTCAAATTATTATTATGCTGAAATGAGAAGCTCAACCCCAAAGGTCTCCTAGACTAGAGGTCCCCAACCTTTTTGGCACCAGGGACCAGTTTTGTGGAAGACAGTCTTTACATGGACTGGGGGTGAGGGTGGGGGTGGTTTCAGGATGGTTCGAGTGCATCACATTTATTGTGCACTTTATTTCTATTATTATTACATCAGCTCCACCTCAGATCATCAGGCATTACGTCCTGGAGGTTGGGGACCCCTGTCCTAGACAGCATCACTCCTCTCAGGATAACTTCGTGCTAGGACTCATCCAGATGAAAAGTTTCTTCTTCGCAGACCATAGTTTTCCATCCTCACCTCTCCTCATTATTTCTCCTTTACTATGTCCTCAAGCACACTGGGCTATTAAACAGACCAGACAATCTTAAAAGTTATCTATATATCAGATTTTGTATGGGCATGTGGTCTGGTTTTTACCATCAATTCCAGTTCCATTTTTCAGTTCTAACCCAAGCTTGCCTTTAGTTGTTCTGAATGATTAGGAAGGATGGTCTTTCAATTTGGACTGCAGATTCCTTCTTTGTCACCCAAATGTCAAGAACCACCCATTCACCAACAAAATTACTCCTGTAGGTCCTACCTCTGATATTTTTTTTTTCATACTGTCCTTTCTTTTTTCCTTTTTGGAGTCCTAGTCTCCAAATAGTACTTCACAAAATGTCTGTGTGTCTCTTTTTTCTTAATCCATCATTTCTCTTGAAGCTCTGAGTAATTACGGACCATGCCCTGGGAACATCAATTTCAGTTCTTTAAATCAGAGGGCCCTGTGCTGCCAGGCCCTCATTTCAGAGTGCTAATCATCTGTTTTCAAGCAAGAGCTCACATTATAACCCAAATACATTCTTCTCTGTCTCTTCCCAGCCTATGCTTTTTGGTTCATGTGTCCCTGGGGGAAAGAAAATTTACTGCAGACTCCTCCAAGGATCCTCTTTAACCCTGGAAGCCTCCAGTTCTGCCCACGCCAAGGGTGACCCTTCCGTAACTCCGTGAGTGTCCAAGGATTGTTGAGGATGCCACCGTATGGGTGTCAGACACGTAGCTCCGCAGCCCAGTAATTTCTATTGCAAAGGGAAATCTGCTGCAAAATGGGTCATAATTTGCTTTAAATTTGAGCATCAGTGCATTTACTTGGCTGCCCACAGCCCTGCTCACCCATGCTGTCGCTGGCCACTGAGTTACACGGGGTGTTTAGTGGTTATGTCTCTCTGTAAGTGAGCTGATGATTCAGAATTTAAATTCGCAGAACTGATTAAGAAAGGCATGAATTCATTTTATAGTGATGCCGTGAATGGTGTTCACAGTAGATTGCCATTACGCAGGGAGGTAATGAATCCCCACTGGCGGCAATCAGCAAGCATTTATAGAGAGACTCTCATCCAGGCACTGACCTGGCTTCTGAGCAGACCCAGATGGCCAGGACACAGGGCTCACCATCAAGTAACATGTATCTAGTGAGGATGACACACAAATCTGGAACCCGGGGCACATACAGAAGTGGAGCAGCTGATGGGTCCACGGAGATGGCAGGAGACAGCATCTCACCATCCCCAGGAGTTCACAGAGGCCACAGGGAGCTTTTGAAGGATTTTAGGAAGCAGAGCCAGCAGGCGGAGTGTCATTTTAGAGAGGTGGCTTCCTCAGCAAAGTGGGGAATGGAAGAGAAGCATTCTGAGGCAGGCAGACAAAGCAGTTAGGAAGTAGTTGGGGTAGTTTGAATAAGAAATGCTAAGCGCCCCAGTTAGATCACGGTCGTGGACAGAGGAATGGATAAAGAGGATGTGGTACGTATATGCAATGGAATATGACTCAGTCATAAAGAAGAATGAAATCATGCCCTTTGCAGCAACATGGATGCAAGTAGAGATTAGCATACTAAGCAAAGTAAGTCAGACAGAAAAAGACACATATCATATGATATCACTCATATGTTAAATCTAAAACATGGCACACATGAACTTATCTGCAAAAGAGACACAAACCCACAGACATGAAGGGCAGACTTGTGGTTGCCAAGGAGGAGGGTGGGGAGGGATTGGGAGTTTGGGATTAGCAGATGCAAACTATTATATATAGGTTGGATGAATAACAAGGTGGGTATAGCATAAGAAACTACATTCAATATCCTGTGATAAGCCAAATGGAAAAGAAGATATATATATATATGTGTGTGTGTGTGTGTGTGAGTTATTTTGCTGTGCAGTAGAAATTAACACAACATTTTAAATCAACTATACTTCAATGTCAGGCTTCCCAGGTAGCACTAGTGGTAAAGAACGCCCCTGCCAAGGCAGGAGACACAGGAGATGCAGGTTCGATCCCTGGGTCAGGAAGATTCTCTGGAGGAGGGCATGCAACCCACTCCAGTATACCTGCCTGGGAGGTATACAGAGGAGACTGGCAGGCTACAGTCCATAGGGTCACAAAGACTCAGACCTGACTGTACGGACTTAGCATGCATGTATACTTCAACAGAATAAATTTTTGAAAAGAGGTTGTGGTTGAGATGAAGGGAAATGAAGAAATATAAGTCATTTTAGACAATGACTATTGTCATATGCAGTCACCTATTGGCTGTTGGAATGAAGACATGAGGAGGAAACTAGACGGTCTTCTAGGTTTCAGGGAGACACACAAATGACCGGGTGTTGGGATGTGTGGAAAGATGTATTACATTGTGAGTTTGGGTAATTACTAAGAGTTTGATTTAACTGTGAGACCATCACTCTATAGGTAAATAGACAAAGATAACCAAGTTCTGCAAGTTGTCTATGTAGAGTCACAAGTACTGAGCCCAAGTCAGGGCGGACATTTCTCTTCCCTGGAAAATGGAAAGCAGGCAGGAGGATCCTGTGGTAATTGTGGGATTGGTAATGTTTTCATCATTAGCACTTCCCACAAATATGTATATTTAAAGCATCCGTTGATTAAAACCTATATTTCAGACACGCATATTATGGGAAATGACATTGGCTTTGCATAAATTTGCTTTTGAGTTCGCCCATAGCTAAATCACTACTTTTATGTGAAATGAGGGCTACTTGTAAAATGGCTTCTGCATTCTTTCCTGAAGCTTCAAAGCCTCTTAAGTGGCTCCAATCAAGGGTCACAAACTGGGTGGAAACCAGGAGGCATAGGCTGCCTTCTGCAGGTTTTAGCACAAACCTCAGAGATGCAGCCAAGGATGTGAGTGGCTCAGAGGAACAGGGCATTTATCCCTCCAGGTGCTCAGATATTGTTGTTTTCTTTCTGTCTTATCTTCTTGAAATAATCTCTCTCTTTACGAGTTGACACATGGGGTGAAGGTTCCCTCGTGTGTTAATATAATCTCTCAGGGAGTCAAATTCCCTTTCCCTCGGCTTTTATTAATTTGTTTCTCATAATTCCAGTGATGTGTTCAGATAGGGAAAAAATAGAGGAGAGGAAAGAAAAAGAAATAATAATAAAATGCAGAATGCCCCCCAGCGGCAGGCTGGTGGCATCCAGAGGTTGCAGATAATGGATTAGCTTTTACCTATTTCCATAGCAACAGCTTAGCTGCTCTTAAACACTTCTTTAAAAGCTTCTGATAAATGTATCGTGTGACCCTGAAAACTTTTCCATCTCCCTCCTGACTTCTTTCATCCTCAACCCCTCCTTTTCCTTTTTGCCCCACAAAAAACATCAATTATTCCCCATAACCTTGTGGCATTGGTCCTG
The DNA here is from genome assembly GCF_014754425.2 of Oryx dammah. Taxonomy (NCBI): domain Eukaryota; kingdom Metazoa; phylum Chordata; class Mammalia; order Artiodactyla; family Bovidae; genus Oryx; species Oryx dammah. Next base: position 33,019,219 of record NW_024070199.1, read on the forward strand.
GTTTTCTACAGATCTGCTTCCTTGAAGGGCCTGAGTTAGATCTGCGAGCAAACAATGGATGCTTCACTCTCCTCCTTCCTTTTGGTCTTTCTTTCTCTTTCTCCTTTTGCTTCTCTTTCCCCTCAGTTCTTTCTTCTGTATCCCTTTTTTCCTTTCTTCTCCTTTCCCCTTTCCTATATCACTTTTGTACTCATCTTTCTCTCTCCCATTTCCTAAACTAAACATATGGAAATCATTATGCTATCAATCACTTATTGAAACTGAATTGGTGACTTTCAAACTGTTGGACGGATTAACTGAACATTTTATTGTGATCAACCCTTAACTGGGATTTGTAATGGGAGATGGGTTACTTGAGTATAATATCATTAAGAGTCTAAAACGTTATCCTTACTTGCATTGGCCATACTGAAGTAAAGGCTCTGGTTGAAACAGGACACTCAACAATTGAACAATATTCAGCCAGGTAGGTGGGAAGATGGATCAGGAATCTAAAGACAGGACTGCAGCTCCTAGCTACGCTCTTCTGCTGCTGCTGCTAAGTCACTTTAGTCGTGTCCGACTCTGTGTGATCCCATAGATGGCAGCCCACCAGGCTCCTCTGTGCCTGGGATTCTCCAGGCAAGAACACTGAAGTGGGTTGCCATTTCCTTCTCCAATGCATGGAAGTGAAAAGTGAAAGTGAAGTCGCTCAGTTATGCCTGACTCTTAGCGACCCCATGGACTACAGCCTACCAGGCTCCTTCATCCGAGGACTGGAGTGGGGTGCCATATGCTCTTCTATGTTGTTGTTATTTAGTCTGTAAGTCATGTCCAACTCTTTGCAACCCCATGGATTGCAGCATTCCAGGCTCCCCTGTTCTTTACTATCTCCCAGAGTTATCTCAAACTCATGGCCATTGAGTTGATAATGCCATCCAACCATCTCTTTCTCTGTTGCCCCCTTGCCCTCAGCCTTTCCCAGCTTTAGGGTCTTTTCCAATGAGTCTGCTCTTCACATCAGGTGGCCAAAGTATTGGAGCTTCAGCATCAGTCCTTCCAGTGAATATTCAGGGTTGATTTCCTTTATGGATTGACTGGTTTGATCTCCTTGCCGTCCAAGAGACTCTCAAGAGTCTTCTCTAGCACCACAATTTGAGCAATAGCTTATGGATGGCTTTTTATCTATCCTTACCTGCATGGCATGCATTAACCTGTAAAAGGAGAAGTTACCTCCAGAAAGAGTTATTAGGAGAATTAAACAGGACTATTCCTATAAACATATTTGTCTCTTGGAGAGGTCAGTTTCATGTTGTTCTTACTGTTGATGTCACTGACTTAATAGCCACTGGGAAAAAAAAAAAGATAAATGAGACATAAATATGGGCCAAAATCATCATAAAAGTTTTCATGGACAAGGGAAGAATTTAAGTTGGATATGAAAAGATAAGGAAACTTTCCATATGTGGGATGGAGGAAAAAAGTTAAGTCAGAGCAAAAGGTTACCAGGGAAAAAGAGCCAGGCAGGTAAGAGAATCTCGTTCTCTACTGCACATTCAGCACGTAGTGGGACTAAATGATACCCTGTGTGTGTTTTTCTTTTGTTCCATTCCTTCCACCCAGTAGAAAAACCAACATAATCATTCAGAAGAGAAATGAGTCGATAGTTTAAAGTCATGAATTCAAGCTAGTTATCTATAAAGACCTCCCAGAAAGCCATGCTGTCTCCTCCTTCGTGAAATCTTTGAGGATTCACCAAGTACACGTCGTATGTGTGTAGGATGCTTGTCCCATGACCCTCTCAGGAATAACACGGTGCAGGAATTGAGCCCTGTGTGTCTGTACTACCTCAACACCTGGCTCAGTGCTGCAGTGTGTGTGGGTTCTCAGTGTCCGTTGATCAAAGACATAATTTAAGGAGAGCTATGAGTCAGGTGCGGAGAAGGTGATGGCACCCCACTCCAGTACTCTTGCCTGGAAAATCCCATGGGCGGAGGAGCCTGGTAGGCTGCAGTCCATGGGGTCACTGAGGGTCGGACACGACTGAGCAACTTCACTTTCACTTCTCACTTTCATGCATTGGAGAAGGAAATGGCAACCCACTTCAGTGTTCTTGCCTGGAGAATCCCAGGGATGGGGGAGCCTGGTGGGCTGCCATCTGTGGGGTTGCACAGAGTCGGACACGACTGAAGCGACTTAGCAGCAGCAGCAGCAGCAGCAGCAGGAGTCGGGTGAGGTTAACGAGAAAGGTTTTCTTGAAGAGCTGCATTGAGTTGGAGTCTTCTTTAAGGCGAGGGATTCAAACAGGTGTTGCTCAGCTGCCAAAAGACACACGAGGCGCCCAGGTGCTGTCAAGGGGCCCCATTTCCTCAGAGCAGGACACTCGGCAGGGAGACTCCTTCCAGGGAACTAGAGGGTCTTTTCTCACTTTGCCTGCAGGGTTAATAGAAGAAGAAGGAAAACCAGGAGTCCTCAAATCCTGCACTTGCCTGGCTTAGTTTGTATGGATACCTGTGCAGCTTATTTCCAAGGAACACGGTGCTTCTCTTTCCATGACTGAGGGAACAAGCTCTTGGAATCCACTACTGCCAACCATGGCCTCTAGGCAGAATTTAAATAGGCTTCTGGCTCCCTCGATCTCATCTGGCACGTTCCCTGAGCCTTGCATTTAATAACAACAGTTGTTAGAGACAATTTTAAAAAAGGGTAAAATGGTGTTATTTATTGAGTTGCTCTTCAGTCTCATCCTTTTCATAACTAGCCATTCCAGTAGGGTACGAATAGGATTTTGTTTTGAATATCATTGCCACAGAATTAATTTCACAAATAAAATGAGAAGCTTCTTATCAGCCAGGGAAATGCAGAGGCCTCCTCAGGACGTATTTGTGAGAAAGAGTCAGAGCTCCTCTCCTCCAGGGGTTTCCAGTGGGTGAAACTCCAAGGTGAGCGGAGGTCAATTCAGAAGAGGAAGTGGAATCTGGGACCAACACACACACTACGTACCTCTTTCCTGCCCTGCTTTGTGCTGGAGATGCTCACGTGGGGAGCAGCTCTGGAAGGAAAAGGGGTGTGTGGAGATGCCCTGGGCAGAGGGCAGGATGCAGGAGGAGAGAGGGTGGTCCTCGCCACTTTGTCTCCGTGGCAGTGGGAGAGGTGATGCTTGCGGGTTTCGATCTGTTTGCATGGCAGGAAGTGAAAGCGCAGCCCCTCTGCCTGCTTTGCTAGGCAGTTGCCATTCAGCTTCCAGAAGCAGAGTGTATGCTTGTGCTCAGCTGACTCTTTGTGACCCCAAGAACTGTACCCTGTCATGCTCCCCTGTGCATGGGATTCTCCAGGCAAGAATACTGGGGTGGGTTGCCATTTCCTTCTCCAGGGGACCTTCCCAACCAGAGGTGAAACCCGTGTCTCCTGTGTATCCTGCATGGTGAGTGGATTCTTTACCCACTGAGCCTTTGGAGAAACCCTGCCAGAAGTGGTCAGTGATGTAAAATTCTACACGCTGTCCTGTTTGTGCAACCCTGGGCAGAGCTGTGGATGTGCGTTCCCACAAATCCATATGTTGAACTTTTCACCCCCAAGGTGATGGTATTGGGGCTGAAGCTGTGGGACATACTTGTAAAGGCAGAGCCCTTGTGCATGGAGTAAATGCTCTTATAAAGGAGACCCCAGAGAACTGTCTCACCCTGTCTGCCATGTGAGGACACGGCAAGCAGCTGCAAGCTGGAAGAGGACCCCCACCCCACCACGCCAGCATCCAGACTCACACTTAGAGCCTTCTGAGCTGGGAGAGGCATATTTCTGTTCTGTACAAGATACCCATGGTGTTTGTGACTGCAGCCCAGATGGACTCAGAGAGCCATGTATCCTTGCCTGTGACTCCAGGGTCCTCATTTGTGGGGTAGGAGACTGGACCCCCAGGAGATTTCACTTCTCTCTCTTAGCTCTAAAATTTCATGATTCCTTAAATCAAATCAAAGATCCGAATGGTCTTCTGTGCCTTGGAAGAACACTGAGTAGGGTTATAATCCCAGGAGAAGAATTAGGTGAGATCCATATTTCTTGTAAATAGTCTTAAACCCATTGTAATAGAATGAATATATTCTGGTTCCTTTATTATTGATAACTGTATTGTTTATTAGAATGTTTTAGTATAGTTTCTTAAAGTTCTTTATATTCTCTTTGAAGAGACCAACTTTTAAAAAATACATATTTATTTATTTGGCTGTGCCAGGACTTAGTTGTGGCATATGAGATCTAGATCCCTGCCCAGGGATTGAACCCAGGCCCCTGCACTGGGAGTGTGGAGTCTTAGCCACTGGACTACCAGGGAAGTCCTGAAAAGAGACCATTTCTTTTGTTTATCTCACTTTACAACAGCTGGTATGCAGCCTTCACACCCAGCAGAAATAGAACTGATGTTTTAAAAGACGACAGAAACTATTATTTGTTCAGACGGATGCATACGTGGGCCCAGAATTCAGATTGACAAGGACCGAAATGGTTGAGGAGGGCGTGGCTGCTCCCTGTCTTGCCTCCAGAATTCTTGCGCCTTCACTCTTGCTCTCCTTTCTTCAGCCTCGTGGGTTGGTCAGCTTGTACAAGCCTTTCTTGAAATCAGCCTCTTCTCAAGACATATCTGAATTCATTTAAAATTGCCACTTCCCTCTAACAAACAAATTATTCCTTTTCTCTCAGAGGTTAGTTGATTTATCAAATATAGTTTTTCCTTATGGCCCACCTCTTGCCTCTTACGTGGGTCATGCTAGTATTTATAAATTAATCAATGAGTCTACCATTTTTCTATAGGTCAGTTGGCATTTTATGGCATTATGTGTCACTGAAAGGTCTACATTAGGAATAATAACCTCACTGGGTGCATCTCAAGTAGTTCACAGAGAACTCTCAAACAGAAAGAAACACCTCCAGCAATATCTTAGCGGCAGGTTTGAGGCAAAAAGAATACTTTAGCCCACCCTACTTCTCCTTTTTTTTTTTTTTAAGATTTCTTTGATGTGTGCTATTTTTAAAGTCTTTATTGAATTTGTTACAATATTGTTTCTTTTTTTATGTTTTAATGTTCTGCTGTTTTGGTCACAAGTAATGTAAGATCTTAGCTCCCCAACCAGGGATGGAAGCCATACCTCCTGCATTGGAAGGTGAGGTCTTAACCGTTGGACCACCAGGGAAGTTCCCCTCCTCCCCCTTTTTAATTTGTATTTATGTTTAAGAGATAATCATTTGCAATCACAGATAAACTCTGCCTTCACGGAGAGTGACTTCAGTGTTTATCAAACCCCTCAGTGGAAGCTCCGAGTACTGGGGACTTGAAGTGTATCACAGAGCTTAGGTTGAAAACTCAGGCCCAGCAGGCAGAGAGGGCCCTGAGGCTGAGGTCCTCCATATTTCAAGGATGGACACAAATGCCCTTGTCTCCAACATGGCATGTCCAGGTTAGCGACCTGTGAGCAGCCCCTGCTCCCCTCTTCTGTGGGCATGTCCAAGATTGCTCAGGGGTGAGCCGGCTTCCAACACCCTTGGCAAAAATTGGTTGGAAATGATTTATTTTTCTCTCTGCCCTGGCCCTCCTTCTGTCCCTGAGAATCTTTGATTTGACCCAGTGTTGAAGAGTAAATACCAGGCTCAAGCTGGGATCAGATACCTTTGGGATAAAGCGAGAGCCCAAAAAGGTTTTGCAGCTTTGGCCCAGAGTTTTGCCAAAACCTAAACCAGACAAACTTTATAAACACAGCTTGATGGCTGTGGAACTGCCATCGAACTCGGAATCAAGAAGAGCAGAATTTGGCCGGTTGGTATTTATCGGTTCGAGCGGGGGAGGAGGGAAGTTTCATCCTCTCCTTTGATACCTAAATTTCAGCTCCCAGCTTGCCCTCTTTTGTGCTGAACTCCACAAGACATTCCACGAAGCTCCCTGGCAGGCCTGCGTTCCACAGCCAGTCGTCCATGGCCCCAGGTGTTCCACCAAAGATGCCAAGGAGCAGGGAACGGGAGAGGATGCAGGAGGCAGTCATGGTCTTTCCAGATTAACACCTTTTCTCTTTTCACTCTGCGTTCATAACCAAACCCAGGAGATCCACTTCACCCCAGGCACGTTCATCTGTGAAGTTAGATGGGCAAAGAGTTTGGGAAGGAGAGAATATGGCGGATGCAGGGGAAAATGTGCATGAATGCATTATTCATGCTGCATTATCAGATAATGAGATGTTCCAGATGAGGGAACCTTCTAGATAAACAAGCCTTCCTTGCTAAACAGTAAAACTTCTCTTAAATTTTAAACGATTTTTATATATTTTGTTAAATGTGTGTTATAAGCATCTTTGGCTTGAAATAGAATACCTTGATTATAACTTAACCATCTCTTGCTTTACTTATCGTATTTTAAACAGCAGTTCATTGCATTTCTCTGCCTCTCAGAAATGCCACCCAAAGGTGCCCTCAGCGGCTCCACATTTTGAGCTGTTTTTACTGGTAAAACTGTCACGTTCTTCCCTGTGGGTGTCACTTGTCAGTTCATCAGCTTAGGGCACTCTTTCCACTCCTGCTAATCTTTTGTCCACAGTAACTTAGGAATAAATGGATGACTTCGGGGAAAGGCAAATAACCAAGTCTATTAAGTCACCAGCTTTATTTTCTGCATTATTCCATGTCCACCATTCAGTTCAGATCAACAGTTCTTGGGACTGTTAAGTGAGGATGCTGTGCTTGAAACTAGGACTCATAAAAAAGTGCCTTTGACTGGTTGCCACCCATTAGGAGAGGCAAGCAGAGGCTTCCTGATTATCAGGAATGTCACATAAGTAAGGACATTACATCCACTTCATTGGGGGAAGTACATTATCACAAGAAGGCACAGGTGGAGGAGAATGGAATGTTTGAATCTTTCTGCTTAAAGAGGGTACAGGAAGGCTTTAGAGCAGAAGTGATATCTTAAAAAAGGTTTCATAGGATGAATAGGAGTTCTGTAATTGGAGAAAAAATAGATAAATATGTTCCAGACACAAGGAACAAGACATGTATTACCCATACATTTGAGAATACGAAAGTCTACCTTCAGATCTCTCAGAGAATTAAACACTTTTGTTGGCTGACAGCGCTGTTAATTGTATTTAGTGTGCTTGGAAAATCAAACGGCCTTGTTTTGTGAACTCATGTCAAGTGATTGCAGTTGCTCTTAACTAGGTTCAGACTTGCAGATAAATACCGGGGATATTGGAGAATGAGACAAGAATCAGCTTCATAAAGGGGAGATGTTTCCATGTCCTCCCAAAGTGGCAAAACCTCTCATGTACATGGGGCAGTGGTCTTGGGTAGCTTTAAGGAGGGGCCTCATGGGTCTCCAAGAAGCAGTCCCAGAATCTCAGCTTCTGCATCACCTGGGGGCTTGTTAGAAACCAGCACATTCTATTGGGTATTACAGTATTTAAAAACTCAAGAGCTCTCAAGGGATCTCTGTGTTTAGGAGAGACACCTAACTTCCAAAGAACTATAAGACCTGCTGGGTTGGGCGTGGGAGGGTCCCATTCAGTCCCTTGGGGACAGACGCCTCGATGCTCTGAGAGGACTGTGGACTTAAAAATATTCACAATCTAAAAGTTGAGAGTTATGTTTTATTAGGTGGGAATTTTTAGGCCTTTAAGTTCGGGAGACGGCATCTCAAGAAACCCGGGAGAACTGCTCTTAGGAGGTGAGGGGAGGAGCCAGGTTCTGTAGAAGTTTTGCAATAAAAGGCAGGTAGTCTGAACATCAAAAGATGGTTGTTAATTAAAGAAAACCAGATATCCCAAGTTAAAGAATTTAGGGTTTTTCTTTGTATGCGAAGATGCAAGAGTCTGGGCTCACTGAAGTGATTCCTTTGACATGCACCTCACCTATCTGGGGTCAGCAACCTTCCTGAGCTTCCTCAGACTCACAGGCTCACCATTCTTGGTGGCAGCTGTCACTGATGACTGTGACGTCCTTGTTTACTGATCTGGAGGGAAATACTCCATTTCTCAGGACAGTTCATTGGGTGCAGACTCAGGGAGTCCTGAGAGATCAAGAGCTGACCAGCTGCATGGGCAGAAGGCAACTTCTCAGGTAGACGTGTGTGCCCCTGGGTTCCCAGGGCTCAGAGCTTGGTTTTGTGGGGCACAGAGAATGCCTGGCCTCTGAGGGAAGCCCACAGTCAAGCTCTCAATTGCACTTTATTGATTTGAAAATGAGCCAAGTCTGCAGACTGGGCCAGCCCAAGGAATCTCTCCGTGAGTCTTTTTTTTTCCCTTCTTATATAAGGTCTAAATGGAAAACTACATTTAAATTAGAAGGTGGCAGAATCATGCAGATGGGGACATCATTGCCCTGTTCAAATGTTTTATAGCATCCAGTTATTCTGGCATAATCCACTTGACTCAAAGAAATTATTTCCACTACAGAAACCAGGAAGGTGGAGTCAACCAGTCAGGGCTCTCCCTTCCCTTGGGCAGCAGAGGATGAAACTGACACAGCCCTTCTTCCAGAATCATTCTATCTGAGTCCAGATTTAGAGAGGCTAACATCAGGGATCAGGTCTCATTCTGCCCTGGGAACCATTCTGTGCATGTAAGATGAGTTTGTATTTATATGAGCTCACTTGCTGTGTATGGGATTTATAATCAAGTTCATGAGAGAAGAGGGCTGATACCATCCTCAGTGTAGTAATGCAATCTGCATGAATTTAATAACATGTCTTCATTCCAATTATATCAGGCATCATATTAGGATGGGAGGTTGAAGAATGAGAGATAAAAGAAAAAGTTGACATGGCTAAAGATGTATTTTGGAAAACACATAAAGGATAAAATACCTTGCTAACTGATTTTGTAACAAAGCTGGATCCTATGGAGCCTTCCCTGGATAGATCTTTCCCCCATATCCTCTGCTTTAGCTGCTCTCAGAAGTACCTAGGTAACAATGTTTGTGTTGTTTTGGTGATGTAAAAAATCTCCCACCAAATGGAAGATGTTAACTACTCGATGACCATGAACACACACTCCAGGCCTCCTGGAGCCTAGGGACTGATAGAGTTAACCCCTGGGACCCTGCCCTGTTCCCTCACCATCAGCCAACCAGAGAAATTGTGCAGGATCTGATCACAGACTCTTCGACCACACTCCTTCATCTGGCTTTTAAAAATGCTTTACCAGAACCCTTCAGGAGCTCCAGGCTTTAGGGCATGTCTCCTTAAATGACCCTGCAATAAACATTTCTCTGCTCCAAACTGACATTTCAGTTTGTTTGGCCTCACTGTATGTTGGGCCCAGGAACTTGAGTTAACAATTTCAGCTTTTAATTTAATGGGATACTTTGTCCTTTGGGAGTTAGTTCTTCCTCTTAAACCAGGAGATCCCTTGAGACTGATGCTGAATCTGGCCTCTGTACCTCTACAACAAATTAAATCTCAGAGACAGAGTTTTGGGTGAAGTAGAAAAGAGTAGCTTCACTGCTTTGCCAGGAAATAGGGGCCACAGCAGGTTCCTGCCCTCAGAACTGTGTGTCCTGACCTGGCAGTGAGGAGTTTATAGTCCTGGTTCCAAGAGGGTGTGATCAGCTCGTAGACATTCTTCTGATTGGTTGCTGGTGAGGTCAGTGGGAATCAGCATCATCAACCTTTGGTTCCGATAGGCCTGGAGTCTTCCTGCTTGTGGGCAGCACTCAGCTAACTTCTCCCACCTGGTGGGGGTCTCAGTATCTTCAAAGCAGCTCAAAGATCATTGTTCTGTGTCTCCCTTGAGGGGGAACCAGGACCCTGTCCCCAAGGCTGCTCTATTGTTCCCTGACTGCCCCTCCTTTAACTCTGTATCCCCCTCCCTTCCCTGATTAACTAGTGCTTGAACCTGCCAGTGGGAACTCAGGGAAGGTCCTGGAGGCTGAATGAAGCCTATTTCCTGCAAACAAGAAATGAGGATATGAAAAAGATTTTGCACCCAGGAGTCCCACAGGGTCCTGCTAGATTTCAAGATATCTTGATTTTCTACAAAATATTTTAAGGGAGTTGGATAGGAGAGTCTATTCCCTGCCTGGCTCCACACTTTGTTGTTGTTTGGTTGCTAGGTTGCATCTGGCTCTTTGCGATCCCATGAACTGTAGCTTGCCCAACTCCTTTGTCCATGGGATTCTCCAGGCAAGAATACTGGAATGGGTTGCCATTTCTTCCTCCAGGGGATCTTCCTGTCCCAGGGATCGAACCCACATCTCCTGCGTTGGCAGGTGGGCATCTCCTGGATTGGCAAGCAGATTCTTTGAGCCATTACAAAAGCCCAGGCTCCATGCTTACCACTGTGTAATTATTGGTACTTGATACATGAGACTCAATGAACATGAGTTTGAGCAAGCTATGGGAGTTGGTGATGGACAGGGAAGCCTGGCGTGCTGCAGTCCATGGGGTCACAAAGAGTTGGACACGACTGAGCGGCTGAACAACAACAACGTGATTATGAAGACTTGTTTGTTGCCTTATCTAGCTTTGAAATGGCACCGAATTCAGGGGTTAAATAAGCAAATGAATATAGATGTTCTTGTGTGCCTGTGAGAGAGAGAAAGAGAGTATGAGGTGGGGTGGGTAGGAATTCGTCATCTGTTTCTCCTCTAAGACTGCTTCTATCCTCTTCCCTCTCCAGCCTGCCTTCTGTCTTCCCATCTCCACACCCACAGACTTCAGGAGCCTGCAGCCTGGCCCCCAGCCCCTATACCTACCCCAGCCAGCCTGGCAGGTGGATACTCTCAGTTACAGAGAGAGGAAGCTGGATAACCTTTCTGAGTCTCTGTCCACACACATGGCCCATTTATAAGCCCGACTCTCTTTGCTCTAAAACCTCCCAAATGCTCTGTGTTTCTGCTTCTGGCACATTCGGTAGAACAGGCTCTAACTGTAATGAGTTTTTATCACCTTGAGAAGAACCACAGCAGGTTCCGGGTCTAAGCTCTCGTTTTTACACCCTTAGGAGAAATGAAATCCATTGGAAATTAATCATCCATCGTTTGAGGGCTCCGCTGGGTCTCCCTCCTCCTGCCATCAATACCTATAGCTGGGCTCTGTCTCCGTGAGGGAGGGTCTTCCTCTGCTCAGTGTCTAAACACAGAGTCTGCATCAGGAGTGACGGCAGAGTCAGAAAGTTTTCTGCATAGGAGTTTTAACTTCCCAATTCAGAAACATTAGGAGAGATCTAATTTAGGGATAAAAAAATTCCCGTAAAATGGGTGGCACGTTGTTACACTGACCTTTTCCCTAAGGGAGTAAATATGATGAAGGGTGTGTTAATATGCTTGGAAGGGGAGTTTTATTTTCTCCAGAGGTAACATGCAGTCTCTGCTGGACTGGGAACCCAGCTGTGGATTCTACAAAATCTCTGCCTCTGCCCTCACTGAGAATTTCTGGCTATAGCCATGTCTCTACCCACCTCCCCACTTTACCCAAAACCATGGCCTGGCTTCCTCCATTTCCTTTCTGTAAGATGCCAACTGGGTACCTATTGTCTGACTCACCCTGATCCATCCCCTTTGTCTTATCAGATACACAGACACATAGTTAGGGGCCCAGAAAACACGTGTGTGTCCAGATCAGCATGGCCATCCACACCCTGCCCTTTCCTGCCCTTGAGGATCACATCTGCCCTAGAGACATGTCAGCATTTCTTCTCTTGCATTTTCCAAAGAGAAAAGAAGGCATTTACCCCATTTGGGTTCAAAGTGAGCCAGATGAATGTCCTGCTGCCCCACTGAGCTTGCGCATCGGTGCTTGTCCCCTCCCATCTCTCTGTGTCCCCCAAGCCTGACATTTCTCTGGTGTTGTTTGGTTGTTGTTTTACTGTTTCTGCAACCCCATGCACTGTAGCCCACCAGGCTCCTCTGTCTGACACGTACATAGGGGCCAGTGCACAGGTGGCTTTATTTGCAGAGACTAATGATCATGCTGACTCTTAGGAGGCGCCTCTGGTCCCAAATCAAGCCTCCCCCTCCCTAAGCCATGGTAGGTAGGACCACCCAGCCCAGCCCTTGTCCAGTGATGACCTGGACCAATGTGCCTCCAGCCATGAGGGCTAAGCAACCTTTGAATGAGCAGTGCTGAGACCAGGAGTGTCTGACCACCCAGCCAGCACTGTTCTGAGCACTGGACATATAATTGACTCACCTACCACTTCAGTATTCTTGCCTTAAGAACCTCATGAACAGTATGAAAAGGCAAAATGATAAGATATTGAAAGAGGAACTCCCCAGGAACTCCCCAGTGCCTAACACACTACTGGAGATCAGTGGAGAAATAACTCCAGAAAGAATGAAGGGATGGAGCCAAAGCAAAAACAATACCCAGCTGTGGATGTGACTGGTGATAGAAGCAAGGTCCAATGCTTTAAAGAGCAATATTGCATAGGAACCTGGAATGTCAGGTCCATGAATCAAGGCAAATTGGAAGTGGTCAAACAAGAGATGGCAAGAGTGAACGTCGAAATTCTAGGAATCAGCGAACTAAAATGGACTGGAATGGGTGAATTTAACTTAAATGACCATTATATCTACTACTGCAGGCAGGAATCCCTCAGAAGAAATGGAGTAGCCATCATGGTCAACAAAAGAGTCCGAAATGTAGTACTTGGATGCAATCTCAAAAATGACAGAATGATCTCTGTTCACATCCAAGGCAAACCATTCAATATCACAGTAATCCAAGTCTATGCCCCAACCAGTAATGCTGAAGAAGCTGAAGTTGAACGGTTTTATGAAGACCTACAAGACCTTTTAGAACTAACACCCAAAAAAGATGTCCTTTTCATTATAGGGGACTGGAATTCAAAAGTAGGAAGTCAAGAAACACCTGGAGTAACAGGAAATTTGGCCTTGGAATGCAGAATGAAGCAGGGCAAAGACTAATAGAATTTTGCCAAGAAAATGCACTGGTCATAGCAAACACCCTCTTCCAACAACACAAGAGAAGACTCTACACATGGACGTCACCAGATGGTCAATACCGAAATCAGATTGATTATATTCTTTGCAGCCAAAGATGGAGAAGCTCTATACAGTCAACAAAAACAAGACTGGGAGCTGACTGTGGTTCAGATCATGAACTCCTTATTACCAAATTCAGATTTAAATTGAAGAAAGTAGGGAAAACCACTAGACAATTCAGGTATGACCTATATCAAATCCCTTATGATTATACAGAGGAAGTGAGAAATAGATTTAAGGGTCTAGATCTGATAGAGTGCCTGATGAACTATGGAATGAGGTTCGTGACATTGTACAGGAGACAGGGATCAAGACCATCCCATGGAAAATAAATGCAAAAAAGCAAAATGGCTGTCTGGGGAGGGCTTACAAATAGCTGTGAAAAGAAGAGAGGTGAAAAACAAAGGAGAAAAGGAAAGATATAAGCATCTGAATGCAGAGTTCCAAAGAATAGCAAGAAGAGATAAGAAAGCCTTCTTCAGTGATCAATGCAAAGAAATAGAGGAAAAGAACAGAATGGGAAAGACTAGAGATCTCTTCAAGAAAATTAGAGATACCAAGGGAACATTTCATGCAAAGATGGGCTTGATGAAGGACAGAAATGGTATGGACCTAACAGAAGCAGAAGATATTAAGAAGAGCTGGCAAGAATATACAGAAGAACTGTACAAAAAAAAGATCTTCATGACTCAGATAATCACGATGGTGTGATCACTCATCTAGAGCCAGACATCCTGGAATGTGAAGTCAGGTGGGCCTTAAAAAGCATCACTACAAACAAAGCTAGTGTAGGTGATGGAATTCCAGTTGAGCAAATTCAAATCCTGAAAGATGATACTGTGAAAGTGCGGCACTCAATATGCCAGCAAATTTGGAAAACTCAGCAGTGGCCACAGGACTGGAAAAGGTCAGTTTTCATTCCAATTCCAAAGTAAGGCAATGCCAAAGAATGCTCAAACTACCACACAATTGCACTCATCTCACACGCTAGCAAAGTAATGCTCAAAATTCTCCAAGCCAGGCTTCATCAATACGTGAACCGTGAACTTCCTGATGTTCAAGCTGGTGTCAGAAAAGGCAGAGGAACCAGAGATCAAACTGCCAACATCCGCTGGATCAGAGAAAAAGCAAGCGAGTTCCAGAAACACACCTATTTCTGCTTTATTGACTATGCCAAAGCCTTTGACTGTGTGGATCACAATAAACTGTGGAAAATTCTGAAAGATGGGAATACCAGACCACCTGAACTGCCTCTTGAGAAATCTGTATGCAGGTCAGGAAATAACAGTTAGAACTGGACGTGGACAACAGACTGGCTTCAAATAGGAAAAGGAATACGTCAAGGCTGTATATTGTCACCCTGCTTATTTAACTTATATGCAGAGTACATCAAGAGAAACACTGGACTGGAAGAAACACAAGCTGGAATCAAGATTGCTGGGAGAAATATCAATAACCTCAGATATGCAGATGACACCACCCTTATGGCAGAAAGTGTAGAGGAACTAAAAAGCCTCTTGATGAAAGTGAAAGAGGAGAGTGGAAAAGTTGGCTTAAAGCTCAACATTCAGAAAACGAAGATCATGGCATCTGGTCCCATCATTCCATGGGAAATAGATGGGGAAACAGTGGAAACAGTGTCAGACTTTATTTTGGGGGGCTCCAAAAATCACTGCAAATGGTGATTGCAGCCATGAAATTAAAAGACGCTTATTCCTTGGAAGAAAAGTTATGACTAACCTAGATAGCATATTCAAAAGCAGAGACATTACTTTGCCGACTAAGGTCCATCTAGTCAAGGCTATGGTTTTTCCTGTGGTCATGTATGGATGTGAGAGTTGGACGATAAAGAAAGCTGAGCACCAAAGAATTGATGCTTTTGAACTGTGGTGTTGGAGAAGACTCTTGAGAGTCCCTTGGACTGCAAGGAGATCCAACCAGTCCATTCTGAAGGAGATCAGCCCTGGGATTTCTTTGGAAGGAATGATGCTAAAGCTGAAACTCCAATACTTTGGCTACCTCATGTGAAGAGATGACTCATTGGAAAAGACTCTGATGCTGGGAGGGATTGGGGGCAGGAAGAGAAGGGGACGACAGAGGATGAGATGGCTGGATGGCATCACTGACTTGATGGACGTGAGTCTGAGTGAACTCCGGGAGTTGGTGATGGACAGGGAGGCCTGGCGTGCTGCGATTCATGGGGTTGCAAAGAGTCAGACACGACTGAGTGACTGTACTGAACTGAAATGAAACCTTAAACACGTGTGAATTTTAGGTCCTCATTGTGTCCCTATTTTATAGATAAAACATGAGGCACAAATAGGTTAATAAACCTCCTAAGGTCACACAGCCAGGAAACAGTAGTTCCAGGAAGCAGGCCAGGCCCTCTGTCTCCAGAGGCTGAGCTCTCACTAACACAGTGAATTAACTCTAGTTGATGGACAGAGAAAGATGATTCATTACAGAGGACCCTGCAAAGTCCCGCTGGCCCAGGCAAAGTGCACGGAGAGAAAGTCCACAGAAAATGCTGCAGACCATCCTGACACAAGTGAAAGGATGCAATCAAACCGCACAGAGATGCCATCTCTCGCTTACTGGCAAAATCCAAAAGCTTAGTGATACAGACTGCTGCCAAGACTGTTGGGGACACAGATAGCTTCACAGACTGTTAGTGGATGTGAACCATGGTCAGACCTCCACACGAAGAAATCTATCAACAGCCATCAAAGTGATAGGAGGATTTACACTTTAAACCTCTACCTGTTCTGGAACTCTGTTCCACACATGCACATTCACAAGCCTAAAATGCACAGACACACACACACACACATATACACATACAATCACACACACAAACGTGCAGTAGCTTGAGTGGCATTGTGATAGTAAATTGAAATAGATTTTAGCTCACGTATCCGTGAATAGGATACTAGTTCAATAAAGTATATGTGTGTATACAAAAGAATGAACTTCCCAGGTGGCTCACTGGTAAAGAATCCACCGACCAATGCAGGAGATGGGGGAGACCCGGGTTCAACCCCTGGGTGGGGAATATTCCCTGGAGGAGGAAACGGCAACCCTCAACAGCATTCTTCTTGGGAAATCCCATGGATAGAGGAGCCTGGTGGGCTATTAGTCCATGGGGCACGAAGAGTTGGACATGACTGAGTTGATGCTTTTGAACTGTGGTGCTGGAGAAGACTCTTGAGAGTCCCTTGGACTGCAAGGAGATCCAACCAGTCCATTCTGAAGGAGATCAGCCCTGGGATTTCTTTGGAAGGAATGATGCTAAAGCTGAAACTCCAGTACTTTGGCCACCTCATGTGAAGGGTTGACTCATTGTAAAAGACTCTGATGCTGGGAGGGATTGGGGGCAGGAGGAAAAGGGGACGACATAGGATGAGATGGTTGGATGGCATCACTGACTCGATGGACGTGAGTTTGAGTGAACTCCAGGAGTTGGTGATGGACAGGGAGCCCTGGTGTGCTGCGATTCATGGGGTTGCAGAGAGTCGGACATGACTGAGTGACTGAACTGAACTGAGTGTCAGATCACACATGCACATTCAAAAGAATATAATACAGCTCTAAATGTGTATTTTTATAAATATGGAACAACAGTATATATACTCTGGTACTTTTTGCCTTACGAAGGGTGAGGAAAATCTATTTTCTTATTTTCCTGTCTCGCACAAGTAATCCTTGGCTGGATAAACAAAGTACAGGTGAGTTAGAACAGACCGTAAGACAGTGGGGGGCGGTGTGAGAGTCCCACTTGTCTGTGTTTCGGAGTAGGCTGTTGTTTCAATCATGTCAGTATAGTCATCTTTAAAAACATGACATTAAATACTTTGGAAATGGGATAGTATGTAGCTTACAGAATTGTGGGGATATCTGAGCAACTAGTTGTAACCTATTGTTTGCAAGCAGAGTAAAATAAATGTTAATATTCTCAGGGCAAAAGTAAATCTTCTCCATCACATCCCTGGCAATGTTACCCAGATCTTCCAACACCAAGCTATGGACATGAGATTTAGTGGGTGCTCCTCTTCCAGTGCCCGAAACAATGGAAGGGGGAAGGCAGTTTCCCGATTTCCCCTCTTCATAGCTCCATAATCCAGTTCACCTGTACTGACATTCATATTGCCTGACATCTGTATGCCTTCTGGATGTGCCTAGAGAGAGAAGATGTGTGAGAAGGGTGTTATTAGGCTCCTGTGAAAGCAGAGAAGGCGTTATTTCCTCCCCCAACAAGCCATATGTGACCATTATCTGGGAAGTGAAGTGCACAAAAAAATAGACAATGCTTAAGAAAATGATGAAAAATATTATTAGAGGACATCATATTAAGTTGATTTAAAGCCCGCAATGCTCTGAAATTGATGGCGAGTTTGCCATGGGCTCACTGCGATTGTAATTTGGAAAATCCCTGTAAAACCTGGACCAGGGCCATCCTTCCCTACTCAGGGCAGTTTTTCCTGAAAACTTCCCTGAGAAGAATGAGACATGTCTGTGTGGGACTGTTTCCTGTCCTGGACAGGTGCCTGTATATTGCATACAATGCAGAGCAAAATCATTAACGTAAGAAGAAAGAAAGACCCAGCCTTTCTTCTTCATATACCCTTAGAGATTCAGGGAAGGCCAGGAAGAGATGGGTTTCCTGTTTTTGTTTTTTTCCAGGAAAAGAGGCCTTCTTTTGCTGCTAAAAGTACTGAACTTAAAGCCACTATCATAAATATCCTTAGCTTTTTACCTGACGTGCTGGTTGAACCTTATTAACCTGAAATATTTTCTGGGCTAGTGACATGAGAGTCTCTAATAACCTTTCAGGTAGCTGGCTTGCTGCTTAATGCATTTTGAACATTTTGGGCACTAGGGCTTTCCCAAAAGGTTTTGCACAATATTTTAAGCCTAAACTGTCTCAGATATTGTAGAACACTTGTTGCTGGGAATACTAGTTCCATGATAAAACACCTGCATTGTGATGACACGTTACACGTTTAAAGAGAGCTGGGATGTGTTCATGTTTGACAGGAACAGAAATGCAAATTCCTGATGGGTGAGTGGGAAGCACAGGAGACGCGGCCCCGTCGGTAAAAGGCTTGAATTATTCCGCTGGGACCCTCCAATGACACTGCAGTCTGAGTACTGGGAAGCCACATTTTTTTTTTTTTTTTCCTAACGGGCTTTAATTGCTTTTTGCTGAGGCCAGGGATATTTATGGGTTAGGAGATTGCCAAGTTATTTATTAGATAGGGTATCTAGGGATAGACTAATATAAATCACTTAGGCCTGGTATTGAATATACCAGACACTCAGTAATTTAAAAAGCTTTAATAAAAATGCTAAAATATGAGACTTGTCTTTGGCTGTAATGAGACTCAGTTATCATGTTTTTATCAGCGATGTTCCGTCACGGACCCCTCCCCCTCCTCCAATGTAAGAAAATGGGAAAGCAAAGTGGTCCTTATTTTCAGATTCTCCAGATTTGCTGGAATTGAGACAGCAATTTGCAGAAAGACTGACATAACAATGGTTCTGTGGTCCTACTCTCAGTAGGACTTCCTCATACTCAGAACCCAAGCATATTCTCTCACATTAGAAATCTTTTCTTTTGTGGATCTAGTAGTGAGTTGTATAAAGGGGGTTGTACTTGTTGTATAAAGTGAGTTGTATAAAAGGGGTCCATGTTGTACTTCCTGTGAGATATGGATCGAAGCACAGTGAATGCTGTGGCCAGTACCTGATCCATAGAGGACACAGTAAAAACTCATGGAGCCTGGTGGAATCCCAGAGAACCAAGAACATGACTTTTCTCTCTCTCTCTCTTTTTTTTTTTTTTTTTTGCCATTGGTTAATAAACTTTATTTTTTAAATCTTTAAACTTTTATTTTAAGCAATTTTTTGGAGTATGGTTGCTCTATAATGTCACTTTAGATTCTGCTGAATATCAAAGTGAGTCAGCTATGCGTTTACATGTATCCCCACTCTTTTGGATTTCCTTCCCACTTAGGTCACCACGGAGCACTGAGTAAAGTTCCCTGTGCTCTTCAGTAGGTTCTCCTCAGTTACCTGTTTTATACATAGTAACATATATATATATATATGCATATATTTATATATCAATCCCAATCTCCCCCATCCCATTTCCTCCCTTGCTATCCCTACCTTTGTTCTCTGTGTCTTTGTCTCTATTTCTGCTTTGCAAATAGGTTCATCTGTACTATCTTTCTAGATTCTACAGAAATGCATTAATACAAAATGCTTGTTTTTCTCTCCCTGACTTACTTCACTCTGTATGACAGACTCTGGGTCCACCCACATCTCTACAAATGACCCAGTTTTGTGCCCTTTTATAGCTAATATTCCATCGTACATATGTGACACATCTTCTTTAATGAGAATACTGAAGTAGAGGTACATGCCATAGCAGTTTTCAAAGTATATTATTTTTTAATGATTTCCTTTGTTCATGAAAACTGAAAGTGTTAGTCTCTCAGTGGTGTCTGACTCTTTGCCACCCCATGGACTCTAGCCCACCAGGCTCCTCTGTCCATGGAATTCTCCAGGCAAGAATACTGGAGTGGGTTGCCATTCCCTTCCCCAGGGCTCTTCCTGACCCAGGGATTGAACCAAGGTCTCCTACATTGCAGGCCGATCTTTACCATCTGAGCCACCAGAGAAGATCCTTTGTTCATAACTAGATCCTTTTTAGCAAAGTTTTAGCTTTGCCATGTTATAAAATACAGAAACAGGGGTCGTGGAGAGAAAGGGGTTGCCATTTCCTTATAAATGTTGAATGAGAAAGAGAGGCCCTTCCAGCTTCCTTCCCGTGGCAGCAGCCTGCCGTGGGCATTGTTGTGGGCAAGGGCCTGTTCCTTTAAGATTTTCCAAGTCCCACCTTCCTCCCGAGATACAAGGTTTCTGTGTCTGATCCTAGCGAATTTCTTCTTCTGTTCTATCTCAGAGCTGGGCACAGGTGACTTCATCTGAAGTACAGGAGTGGGGGGTGGGAGAAAGGGGAGGGAAGGGAAGGAAGTTATGAGTTGGCAGATAGGAGAATTGCTGGGGAGAGTCCAGATGGTTCCTGAAGGACAGTCCAAAGGTAAGGCTGTGTGGGAAGTGGTGGAAACTCAGGTGAGTCCATTGAGGCTCCGAGGTTGCTGTGCAGGTGAGCAGAGCACAGTAGGGATGTCCATCCCTACTAACAAGATGCCCATCCTTGTCATCTGGGCATGAGTGGCACAGAGCAGGGCAGAAGCCAATAAATACTCTGGTGCCAAGTGAGAGGTGAGCAGGTCAGGAAGGCCCCTGCCAAGGCTCCAGACCTGGGAGACTGAGTGTTGGGTGGGCTCCTGGACAAGCTGTCAAGAACATCATGATAGAAGCCCATTTCCATGCCCCTTCCTGCCCCTGCTGCCACCGCATTCATCATAAGGCCTTTGGGGACAGGGAGAAAGATGGACACACAAAGGTGATGTCAGAGATCATCTGCTGACAGGGTGTTGGGCCAAACAAAGAAAAAATCAGGAAGGCCAGGAGCTGATGGAAGAGTTGGAGGGGGTTCATGAAACCCTAAATGCATGTGGCCTGATCCTTCGGTGGGGGGTCCTCCTCCCTCCTGTCCCTGCCAGGCTGGGCTTTGGTCCAGCAGAACTGGAGCATTGGCAACTCTGCTGAGAGGCTGGAGGGCAGGGCGGGGCATACCCCGGGCGGGATGGTCCCACCTCCAACTCCTTTCTCTGCTGCTATCCTCTGGCCAAGAGTGCAAAATGAGGGGCCTAGGGACCTGAGGCAGAGAATGAGAAGCAGCCGGTGATCAGGGCCTGCTGGCACATCACCCAGACCACCTCATCTGGTCCTGCTCCCTTTTCAGTGTGGTTGGCATTACCTGCTGTTCCAGGCCATCAGAAGAGGGCAGCTTCACTCCAAACTCCATAGGAGTCCCCTGAAACTCAACATGCCATGTGCGAACTGCGAGGCCAAGAGCTGGCTGCCATGTTCCTGAGTCCGTGGACTGGTGCTGCTTGTGGTTATGGTTTTGCAGTGCTGAGACCTGGGGTTCTGAAGTCAGTGGGGACTGCATGCACATCTCAGCTTCTCCTCTGTTGCTGTGTGACATTCAGCAACTTACTTAACCTCTCTCTGCCTTTAGTTCTTCATTGTTACAATGTGCAATTGTAAACCTTCCTGGTAAGATTTCCCCAGAATGAAATAAGTGATGTTTGGGAAATTATCTGTATGGCGCCTCCTGACACTCATGAAGTTCTTTAAAAAATGAGAGTTGCTGGCCAAAAAAATAAAAAAATAAAAAATAAATCTATCCGCAGAATTAAGAGCCAATGATACTGACATTTGTCATGTGACAGACTCCATGATTAAAGCATTTAATATTCCTTTACCACTTATTTTTCCCAAGGACCCTGTGAGTGACCTACATCACCACCCCACTTTGCTGTTTGGGGACTTGGGGTTAGAGACATTTTGTGGCTCTTTCAAGGTCATGCTGTGAATAGGAGGGATTGTAACAAAAGACAATTGTGACTAAGTAAACAAGCAAAGAGGAGGAGAGAGGTCTGAGATCAGGGCCTGGGGGTCCTGAAATGGGAGAGACTTAGGTGAAGAGAGGTCTCGGATTTGCCCGCCACCTCACAACACATGCTTGACAGAATTGGGACTAGGACACGAGTGTTTCCTTGGCTGTAAAATGAGGAGGTTGAGCTAGGTGATCCCTAAGGTCCATTTTTGACTTGAAAATTGTATGATGTAAATTAAACCCTGAGATTCTGTGTGTGTGTGTGGCAAGCAGAAGCCTCACGGGGAGGTGGAGAGTCAGAGAGAATAGGAGAAAAGAAGACTCTGGAGGGAGGCATCTCTTGCCCCAGAAAGACCAACAGAAGAGAAAGACTTTGACAGCATGGAGGTTCTCTGATCCTGGTCAGTTGCTTAAATCGTGCAAATTAAAAATAGGAGACGTGTGTCTGTGTCTATAAATAGGTTCCGTAAGAGAGAGTGGAGACAATCATCACAAATGGCCTCAACGGAGCTTGGAGGGTTGAGGATGTTCTGGTCCCCAGAGTATATTCATGTGTAATTCATAACCATTTGTTCTCCTTTCCTACATTCCGTGAATCAAACTAGAACCAAGACTAGAAAAGCAGTCAGAGCCCCCCAGGTCTAATCTTAGCCAGGATAGTATAAAAGCACATCATACCAGGGCACAAAGGGAGTTCAGCTCACAGTCAGAGCCTGAAACTGCATCAGCTGGGCCTATCTCTTAAGGACGGGGGTGTGACCACACGCAGCCTGACCCAGTTCCAATTCTCTGGCTGCCCTCTGGATCCTGACAGCTGTGTTTTCTAGGAGCCTCTCTGTGCTGTCAATTAAATCCAGCACACGTGGATTGAGCACCTACTGGATACCAGACACAGAGGTGCCAGGGATGCTGAGATGAACAAATAGCTGTCCTTGTTTATGAAGAATCTTCTCTCTCACCCAGTGGGGGAGAGAAACACCGACAACAGAGCACTCTGAGAAGTGCTTTAACACTTACCACAGATCCTCACCCTCCCCACACTTTGCTTGTTCTACCTCTAAATGTCTCTCACGTCTCCCTCTCTGCCCATCTTCCCTGCTATACCACGCTTGCCCAAGGTATCACCACCTCCCTGCTTGGCAACAACTGAGCTAGCTTTCCTGTCCCCACTCTGCCCTCTTCCCAATGTGGTCTGTCCTCCCGCAAACACTCATTACCACCATCATTGTCATCACCATCACCATGATCACCACCTCCATCATTATCACCACCATCACCACCATCATCACCACCACCATCACCATCACCACCAGCAACATCACCACCAACATCACCACCATCATCACCACCACCATCACCACGATCACCACCTCCAGCATGATCATCTTGTCATCATCATCACCCCATCACCATTACCACCATCATCAGCACCACCACCACCATCACCACCATATCATCACCACCATCACCACCACCATCATCACAATTATCATCATCACCAGCAACATCACCACCATCATCATCACCACCAACATCACCACCATCACTATCATCACCACCACCACCATCATCATCATCCCACATTTTAAAGCCTCCCTATTTCTCTTGTAAAAGGATAAAAATCTTAGCATTTCCTCCACAAACCCATGAGTTCTGGCCTCTGCCTGTCCAGCCTCACCTTCTGTGGCTTTCCTCTTTTCACTTTATCCACAGCCCCCCAAGCTCACCCTGCTTCCTGTCTCTATGTAACCCTTACATATGCTGATCCTTCTGCCCAGGTCTGCTCAGAACAAATCCCTCACCTAGACCCGCTGGCCAGGAAGGACCCCCATCGCGGGCCCTCCTGGTGTCTTGCACACCCGCAGCACCATCACATGTTAACTCTCATGATCACGTGTCAGTGCTAGTGTTCTCCTGTAGACACCAAGCTCTACAGGTGACATGAGAGTGGGACCTGTCCTCTCTTCTATCGCCAAAGTAATCCTAGGACATGTCACATGCGTGTGTAGATTTTAGAATGAATATATTGCATCATTATGCACAGGAAGTCATAGAGCACCTCCCACCACTCACCCTCAGGATGCAGAGTGGTGACGGAGGAGGGTGCTCTATCTCAGTACCAGTGTGTAGGTGTGAGTAGGACTTGAACGGACAGGTGAGTGAGAAGGGCCACACGGCAGACAACGCAGTGCAAGTAACAGTGTGGGATGGTGAGTGAGCGCAGGCTACCTTGAGCATTGCAGAGAGGCTGACTTGGCTGGGGCACACAGGGCTAGCTGTCTTGAAAAGGGAGCGGAGAGAGTGGGCAAGCAACGAATGCTGGAGAGTGAAGCGCATGCATGGAACTATCATAAAGGAAGAACGCACTTCCTGAGAATCCTACGTGGGAGGTTGCTCTCTCTCCTTAGTGCAAGAACGTCCGATTCTACCTCTCAAGAGCTGACTGGACTTGTTTTTGTTTGTTTTCAACAGGGTCTTTATAAGGATGTAATTCTTCACTGGAAAATTCACCCTTTTAAAGAATAGAATCCGGTCCCTTTTAGTCTATGCACACGATTGCAGACCAATCACTACTGTCCAATTCTAGAGCATCACCCCTGAAAGAAACCCAGGGCTGTGAGTGGCCTCTCCCTATTTGCCTTCTCCCCAGCCCCTGGCAACTAATGTAGTTTCTGTCTCTATGGATTGGCCCATTTGGGAACTTACACGTTGCCTTTTGTGTTTGACTTCTTCCACGTAACAGTGTTTCCAAGGCTCACACGTGTTCAAGCATCAGAACTTTGCTTCTCTTCATGGATGCATCGTATTCTACTGTATGGATGTGCTATATTTTGTTGATCCATTCAGCTGTGGATGAAAGTCTGCGTTGTGTCCAATTTTTGTCCACCATGAATAATGCTCTTATAAGCATTGGTGTAAAAGATGTTGTGTAGATGCGTTTTTGTTCATCCTGAGTATATACCTAGGAGTTGAACTGGTAAATCACATGTTACCTCTATCTTTAATCATCTGAGGAACTGCCAGACTGTCAGGCGGCTGCACCATTCTACAATTCCACTAGCAATACAGGAGGGTTCCAATTTCTCTACATCCTCACCAACTCTTGTTATTATCTGTCTTTTTGATTATAGCCATTTTAGTGGATGTGAAGCAGAAACTCATTGTGGTTTTGATTTGCATTTTCTTAATGAATAATGATGCTAAACATCTTTTCATGTGTATGCTGGCTATTTGTGTGTCTTCACTGAATAAAGTCTATTCAAATCCCTTTGTCTACATTTTAATTGGGTTGTTGGTATTTTTTGTTGTGTTGCATGTGTTTCTATGTATTTTAGATACTAGTTCCTTATCAAATATATTATTTGTAAAAATTTTCTCCCATTCTGTGGGAGTTTTTTCACTTTCTTGCTAGTATCCTTTGTAGCACAAACTTTGCTTCAACTTGAATACTATTAAAAGGTTTTAAAATTTCAATAATGTACAGTTTACCTATTTCTTTTCTTCTGTTTCTTGTGCCTTTGGTGTCATATCTAAAAAGTCATGCCTGATCCAAGATCACAAAGATTCACACCTTTGCTTTCTTCTAGGAATTAGTTCTTAAATATCAGTATGTGATGCATCTTGAGGTAATTTTGTATATGATGTGATGTCGGGGTCCAACTTCATTGTTTTTCCTGTGGCTGTCCAGTTGCTCCAACATGATTTTTTGAAAAGCCTATTCTTCCTTCACTGAATTGTGTTGACATCCTATTGAAAATCAATTGACGATACATGTATGGGTATATTTCTGGACACTTAATTCTTTTCCACTGATGTAGATATCTACCCTTATGCTGATTTTTTAATAGGAAGACTTTACCAAGGATAAGTTGAGGACTGAAGGAAATGATGTATAAAAGCACTGAATACCAGGCTCAAATAAATAAACACTAGCTATTTTGTTACTGTTCCTGGTGGTAGTGTCACTTTGTACCCCAGAGTAGCCACCTTGAACTTGCACTGTTATTAGAAGATAATAAACTCAGAATTTAGACTAGAATATACCTAAGAATTCATAATCTAACTTCTTCACTCAAAACTAACCAAATAAATAAAAGAGACCAACACCACATACATACACACACATCCACATGCAGAAACATACATCACACACACACACACACACACACACACACACACACACCTTAAGCCAGAATTATTAACTGATTTACAAAAAATCACACAGCTATGGAGAAGCCAACATTAGAGTCCACATCTCCTGACGGTGTAATGCTCTTTGCACCATATCATACTATTTAGTATAGAAAATACGGCATGACCAAGCCTAGCATGCTTGCTGTAATTCCCAAATTAGTCTTAACTCTAGTTTATGAAATTATCTTCCTTGTTAAAACACAAAATAAAAGGTAATCCTTGAAGAATAAAACAATGAGACTTTAAAAGTCTATTATTTTTATAAACTAGCCCTGAGGTTTAAAAATGTACTAGAATGCAGTTCATATTTATATTCTCTTTCCCTGGTCTCTTAATATTTTGTTATTCTCTGGGGGTGATGAAAATATAATAATAATGTAAAAACAAAAATAATAAGTATTTGAGTCTCTTTACAATCATTATCTCTAATCTTTTCTCCACATTCCTGTGTGGCAAATATTTTTATCCCTATTTTATGGTTGAGAAAGCTTATACTTCAAGGGCTTAATCACACAAAAAGTAGTTGGAAAGAAGTGGTATGCAAGGACTTCCCTAGTAGTCCAGTGGTTAAGAGTCAGTCTTCCCAATGCTGGGAGCTTGGGTTCGATCCCTGGTCAGAGAACTAGATCCCACAAGCTGCAACTAAGACCCTGTGTAGCCAGTAAAAATGTGGTATTGAGAGTTTAGCCTCTATGACTCCAAATTATAAGATTCTCTTTTTTCATTTGTTTTCACTGTGCCATTCAGTCTTAAAATGCTTAAAACAGGGAAGAGTTTTAACAGGTGGCATTACTGCCCTGGAAACAGGGAGCCGCAGTGCTGAAGCCCCTTCTAGAAACAGAAGTAGATGCCCCCTGAAAGAAAATAGATATGGAAGAGCCAGGCCATTTCTTTATAGAAACGTGCAATTTCCCCTACACATTCACTTAGGTTCAGTAGCTCAGATGAAGAGGCAGAGATGAATAATTATTTATCAAGTATTTCCCTTTTATTCTGCAAGCATATATCATGAAATTGTCCCTGTTATCCAAGGCAAACTTCATTTATATGTCTTGACTTAAAATGGAAGGAATCGAGATTGAGAGAATGAGCAGTTAGGCAAAGATTAGGTCATTTATCTGGAGAAGAGAGTGGCAACCCTCTCCAGTATTCTTGCCTGGGAAATCCCATAAACAGAGGAGCCTGGCGGGCTACAGTCCAAGGGGATGCAAAGAATCAGATACGACTTAGTGACTAAACCACCACCACCACCAAGCTATTTATGAGATTCTAAATGGCATGTATAATATTAACAACCATATATAAATATGAACAAAGGCAGCTAACATTTATTAAGCACTTACTTATTTCTAGGCACTGTACTAGCATGCTATACACATTTATACTCAGTTCTTATACCAACTAAGAGAGATCAATTCTATCATCGTCATTCTACAGATGGAGAACCAGGGCTCAGAGGGGTTAAAGCCAAGGTTACACAAGTTTACCACTCCAGAACCTAAGCTGTGGGGCACAGCCTCTCACACACTGTTTCAGCCTTTGTGCAGGGTGGGGCCGGTAATATCACCTTTGTGTAGGGTGGGGCCAGTATATCCCCAATTACCTTTGCACAAAGAAACGGTTCTCCTTTGGAAAAACTTTTTTAATCTCAGAGCTTGAAATTGTTTGCATCGCAGATTGGGTTGAAAATAAACCAAAGGCAGCAATAGAGGGTGGATAAGTATTTTGAGTTTGGACTGGACAGCTTTTGAAAATGATGCCATGGATGCATATGTTAATGAGTCACAAAGGAAACTGTGATCTATGTTAATAACACACATTATAACTGAAAAAAAAAAAAGAAGGTAGAGAGTATTTCAGGGAGGACAAAGGGCAGATGTCAAGTGTCTAGGGTGGAGAATACTTGGCAGCTTCAAGATACACACTTTAAAAATCTACACATTTATGCACTACATTTGGGGGAAAGACGCTACTTCATGTCAGGCTTGTTGTTATACTATAGGAAGACAAGGATGAATATCGCAGATTCTGTCCATGGACAGAGCTTAGTGGTAAAGATAAATGATATGATAAAGACATAAACAGAAATGCCTTGAGGGCAGAAGAAGCAGTGAAAGCATCATAAAGAAGCTCATATTCAAGTTGAGTGTAGAAGGTGAGCAGCTCCTAGGGCACAGAAGTGGGGGTGTCTTCCTGCAGAAGGAGCATGGTATGTAAAAGCACCAGGAGGAGAGAAAGGTGTAGCCCCAGAGAGGACATGGGGCTCCTTGTCGGGGTGGGGTCGGGGGGGGCTGGCACCGAGGCGACGTTCAGGCTGGGAATGATTTGCTAGATCCTGTGCAAAAGTTTGGACTCCATAGTCTCAGCTGGGGCCAAAGGTTGGGGGTTAGGCAAAAGCAATATTTAAGAGGGAATGGTGGTGGCTGTATGCGGTCTGAGCTATGAAACAGTGGTGGGTAGAGAAATGAGGAAATTGTAATATTCTGAGGAAGAGGTGATAAGCTTCTCAACTCAGCCAGTGGCAGCAAGACTGGAGAGGAAGAGCCTTGGGTAAGACACATGGGTATCTTTAAGAGCGGTCAGCCATGCTGACAGTACAGAGACAACATGTAAATACCACTTGGTAACCCAGAGCCCAAGTTACCAATTGCAGTCTGATAAAACTGTGTTTGTCTGTTTCTCTCTAGGTGTGTGTGTGTGTGTGTGTATCCATATAACAGAGAGGGACAATATTTTATCTATGTCTATATCTACATCTGTATCTGTATAGGTATATATATGTCTGTATCTATGTGTCTACTATCAACCCACCCATCCCATCCATCTAAAATGACCACAATCTGAAGTCCTTGTCATTGTGCAGTGATGCATCTGCCCAGTCATGTGAGGACACACTGTGACTCAGCACCGCCAATGAGAAGATACCCAGGTGCACACAAGACCTGCAGGGAGGGTCCCCAGTGTCTGCAGATGTGACCGGAAACACACTGAGCTATTTGTCATCCTTTAATTAGACTTATGTGGGTGCTGCCATTTTCTTTGGGTCATTTCAGCATTTCTAGTGAGATTGTTATACATTTTTGTGTTTATCTGTATATTCATAATCTCCAACAATGGATAGATAGATGATAGAGAGAGAGAGACTCATATGCCACAGATATGTCTTTGAAAATTGAACAAAGCTCTCTTGTCAATATAGGTGGAAGCACTTAAAGTCATTTCCTAATGTTCCTATATATATATATATATATATATAAAAATTATGATGGAGACAGAGGAGGGCCATAATAGTGTTGCCAAATTCAATTCAGATTGAAAAGAAAATGAGAAGTGTTGAGCACCTTCCTTTGCCAGCTTGGTGCCGATAAGACCAGGATGACTGAGCGGCCCCACACTCCGTAGCAAGGGCTTCCCTGGAGAAGCTGATTGACCAGGAGGTGGTTTCATTCACGGCGGGCATCGCCATGAGGGAAGAGGCGGTGGGAGGACCTTCGAAGCAGAGGAAACAGAGAATGCAAATATAAATATTGTGTTTGGGGCACTGATAGGAGGTTAAACAAAGAGGCGACACAATATAATGGAAGGAATTCTGTCATTTATTGACCACATCATTTTTGGCAATTTACTTACCCCTCCCCATGCCTCAATTTCTTCATTTTTAATAGTGAGAATATTTGTTCTATTTATCTCATACTTAGAGAAAAAGTCACAAGATAATGCATATGTAAGCTATTTGAAACCAATCATATGTTAATAAGCAATACCTATTATTGTAGTGGTTTAGTTGCTCGGTTGTGTCTGACTCTTTGCGACCTCATAGACTGCAGCCCACCAGTCTCCTCTGTCCATTGGATTTTCAAGGCAAAAATACTGGAGTGGGTTGCTGTTTCCTTCTCTAGGGGATCTTCCCAACCCAGGGATCAAACCCACATCTCCTGCAGTACAGGTGGATTCTTTACTGCTGAGCCACCTGGGAAGACCTAATACCTATTATTACATCTTATGTATTAATAATGATGCCATGATTGAAAACAGAAAAAAAATTCTTTTCTCCCACTTTAACTGTCTGTGTTTCCTGTCTTGGTGGCAACCCTCACCCTTCACGCTGTCCTTATCTTTCCTCCTTTGTGGAAAGTGACAGAGGACAGTGTGGGCCTGCAGAGGGTGTAGCAGTGCCTGGGGCTTGGTGAAACATTGGGGTCAACCTCCAGGATCCCACTCCAGGAGGTTCCCTCCTAGTCGGGGGGGGGGCACTGTCCATGCACTTGGGAAAAGAGGATATCCCCCAAATATCTGTAGAATTTTGCCAATATCTCCTAACCCAGCACCTTTTAAATTATCAGACAAACACATATGGAAATAGCAGCTCTGAACTGAGGACTGTACTGAGTGAACCATCCTTGGACATCACAGCGTCAATATCCTAAATCATCCTCCATTGATCAGCTATGCCCCCCACCCTCCCGCCTCAGCTGTGTCCACCTTACAAAAAGTGAGACGCTTGGGTCTCGAAAAAGAGCGCTTCAGACAGCCTAACCCATCCAAATAAGCGGATGTTATTCTGAGAATATTCTGGAAGGTACACTGAAGTTGTTGCTTTATAAAAATGAGAAAAAAGTATTGACATTTCTAAGCCAGGAATGATTTTTTAACAAGCTGGAAAATACTGAAAAAACAAGTAGTAGGGTTTTCTCAAGAGAGTGCAATGTAGTTAGACAGTACACTATTCTTTCCCAGTGTGTGTTTTGGTAAAATATGTGCAATGAAATTTCAGACCCATTCCTAATGCAGAAATAATCTAAAACGTGACAGATTTATAAGCCAGGTACATTTTATTTATTTGGTAACGTGGATTCCCTTATGATGGCAAATGTTCTCCATGTTACTTATGGCTTCTCCTTGAAAAAGACTTACCTCTATGGTCTCAGCAGCATAAAACTCTAGGCTGCAGGGTTTTCTGGATCAAACATCAGCTATAACTCTCTTCCACCACTGACCCAGGTGGTTTGGAATCTCCTAGGACTCTACCTGTTTGCTAATTCATAATTCATAATTAAACTGGCAGTTGGAATAAATCAGCATAGGATATAAGCTTGGACCTCCTCTCTCCGCTGACCTTTCTTTTATTTTGAGAATCTGAAAGAAAATTGAGAAGAAAGCTTTCAGTATCAGAAATCCTCCATTAGAAGCTTTGCTCCACCCCTCTTAGTTTTCAGATTTGTTCAATAGGTTTTTGGAACTTTCTTTCAAAGAGGAATTAAGCAGGTACCCACATCAGCCTTGTGCCACACACTGCGGAATAGAGGTGGATGTCATTCCACCCTTATCTTTCAGCACCTCACTCTCTAGGTAAAGAGACAGGCATAGACATGGGTGGGGCGGGGGTGAAGAAGGAAAGAGTTGGATGAATTGGAAGATGAAGATTGACATAAATACACTGCCGTGTGTAAAGCAGAGAGCTAGCGGGAAGCTGCCGCACAGGGAGTTCAGCTCAGTGCTCTGTGATGACCTAGAGGGGTGGGGTCGGCGACGGGGTGGAGGGGAGACTCAAGAGGGAGGGGAAATATACACGTAGCCGATTCACATTGTTGTAGAGCAGAAACTAACACAACATTGTAAAGCAATTACACGCCCATTAAAAATGTGTTTACATATATTTTAAAAAATAAACTGAGGATACAAGAGAGTGAGATAGGTGTAAAATAATCAACTGAAAGGAGAACATGTCCAGCTCCTTTGCTAGGGGAGGTGGGGGATTCTCTTTTCAGGATGTGGGAACAGGTGAGAGAAAACTGCCAAAGGGAAGTGACCTTTGATGCCCCGTGAAAGATGAGCTGTGTGTTTTCAGATAGGAAGAGAAGAGGAAAAGCAAAGGGGTGATCAGAGAGGGAAGTGTGATGAGACTGGTGCACGCAGTAGACAGGAACTCTACAAAGCACTTGTATTTTCCCTTTGCCTCTACTTTTCCATCCACCGTCAGTAATGCCTGTTTCTTCAGTCACTGCTTCCTCAGAACGCCACCCTCACACACACACACACGCCCCTGCCTCCTGCTATGACCAGACCTTATACAGAACTGCCTCCAGGAGTGCCCTGTACGTGTTGTGTTAATGGTCACATTCCTTGCTGAATCAAGTGTAATAAACTGAAGTAAACTGAAATTAAGATGGAGAATAATATCCATCGTCAAAACATGCTATTTGAATACATGTGAGGCTGATGCCTCCTTTTCTGCAAAGAATCCTTCTCATACATGTCTTTTCTCCTCTGTCTCTTTCCAGTCCCTCCCCAGATCATGAACATCTCCTCAGATGTCACCGTGAACGAGGGGAGCAGCGTGACCCTGCTGTGTCTCGCTATTGGCAGACCGGAGCCCACAGTGACGTGGAGACACCTGTCAGTCAAGGGTAAGGCATTTCCCTGGAGGAAGTTTTCAGAGTTGGTACAGTGAAGCCTTGCTTCTAAAGCACAACAGAACTTGAGGAGTCAGAGAACAACGCTGTATTTGTAGCGCAGTGATGGAAGAGCAAAGAGACCACATGCATCTGTCACTGGAATTCTGAAGGATTTATAGAGAACATTTACGCAATCATTTCCCCAGGCCCTTTCATGACCTTCCTTAGAAGCTTTCTGTTTTCCCAACTATGAAGGGCAGAGGTACCATAAGAGTAACTTACAACAAAGACACTAATATCTCAAGGTGGAGATGCACTCGTCAAAGGGTGGTCTGTCGTTTCTTGAAGTAGAGTGCTAGAAAGTGCACTGAAAATATTGATGTTTTTGTACATCTAGGAGGGAAAGGATCTCCTTCTCAGTGTTTTCAGAACATTTACCCAGAGTGGTAGAAAGGTGATAGAGAGGGTTAAGTACTCTTGCGCCTGCTGTGCTGGGAACTCGGTGATTGGTATTAAGACTTTAGCTGTGGTCATCTCCAACTTAATAGGGAGGGACCCCGAAGAACAGCGGATCTTATCCTCTTGGAAATAAAACTTACTCCAAGTTGAACTTGAAGAGATGGGCAAAGAGCCGCTTGGTGTATTTACCCTGTTAACAGAAACTATGATAAATTCTATAAATTATATAAGAAACAAGTGCTCTCTCAGGCATTAGAAAATCTAAAAGTGAAACCCAGTGAAAAGGAAAATGTGTGGAGTGTGCCTGTGTGTGATATAAAAATAATATAAATCTAGAGGAAAACCTAAGAATAAATCTAAGGAATGTTGAACTAGACAAGGACTTGCTAGGTCACTAAAAGCTCTAAGCCTAAGAGAAAAATGATAAATGTGTTTTGTATTATTTTTCTGTGGTTCCTATAATGAAGTACTGCAGACCTCATGGCTTAAACAACAGAAATGTGTTTCCTTGTAGTCCTGGAGGCGGGATGCCTGTGATCAGGGTGTAGGCTCGGTTGTCCCTTTTGCGACCTGGGAGAGGAGGTCTGTCTATGCCTCTCCTCAAGCTTCTCGTCCTTTTCCGGCATCTTTGGTGTCTCCCGGCTTGTAGGTGCATCAGCCCCTCCCTGATGTTATTGTCACATGGCTGTCTTCCTGTGTGCACCTCCCCATGTCAGATTTTCCCCTGTTATACGAACATCAAACATACTGGATTGGGGATGTTCTTTTATGTTCTCATATAATCTTAATTGGGCTTTCCTGGTGGATCAGAAGTAAATAATCCACCTGCAATGCAGGAGACGTGGGTTTGATCCTTGAGTTGGGAAGATCCCCTGGAGGAGGGAATAGCAACCCACTTCAGTATTCTTGCTTGGAGAATCCCACAGAAGGAAAAGTATGTGGGGTTGCAAAGAGTTGGGCATGACTCAGTTCAGTTCAGTCGCTCAGTCGTGTCCGACTCTTTACTGAACAATAAATTATCTTAATTACCTCTGTAAATTCCCTATTTCCAAATAAGGTCACTTTCTGAAACATTGGGACTAGGTATTGTTTATTTCTTTATTTTGGGGGTGGGGTGGGGATGAAATTCAGCTCATAACTGGGTTCATCAAAATTAAAAGCACCAT
Organism: Oryx dammah; assembly: GCF_014754425.2. Classification (NCBI taxonomy): domain Eukaryota; kingdom Metazoa; phylum Chordata; class Mammalia; order Artiodactyla; family Bovidae; genus Oryx; species Oryx dammah. Next base: position 33,052,926 of record NW_024070199.1, read on the forward strand.
TGAGTAAACAAAAAGACAAGTCAAAGACAGGTGAAAACCTTTGCCATACACATTCCTGACAAAGATTTTACATCTACACTATGTGAAGAATTCTTATAATGCTAATAACCGACCTCGAAGTGAACAAAACATTGAAACAGACAATTCACAAAAGAAGATACATGAATGGAATAAGTCCATGAAAATATGCTAAACGTATCTGTCTTAGAAATGAAAATTAAACCATAATGGAACTCTACTACACAAATACTAGAATGATAGAAATTGAAAAGACAGACCATATCAAGTGTTGGTGGGAATGTGGAGCAACCGAACACTCATACGTTGACTCTGGGACTGTGAAATGGTATTGCTACCTAACTCAGGTTTGGCTGTTCACCTCCAAAAGCCAGTAATTTGAGAGGCAAGCATCAGTAAAAAGGAAAGATGCTTTAATCAGAAAAGCCAGCCATCTGGGGAAATGGTGGGCTTGGGTCCAGAGACCAAGTCTGAGGGTTCTATGGGCTAGGAGAGTTTTTAAGGGGAAGAAGGGGTAAGAATCAGTGAGTCTTCAAGGTGGGAGTCTGCGTTCTACATCTCCATTGCGTATGGACTGGCTGACTCTCTCTTCAGTTGTCTTGTCCTTGTGTGATCTGCTTGCAGGATTGCTTGATGATGGAAGGGAGGAATCTTAGAGGCAGAGAGTTGGTCTTCTTTTTATCTAAGAAAAGAGTCTGCAGGTTAGAGGAGGCATGGTTTACATTCAGGAGAGCGCAGGTCCCAAGTTAGGTTAAACTGCCTGATGATCTCACTAATATAATGAAATGGGCAAACAGGAAAGAGACTAAAGAGCTGCATTCTCCATAGTATCCACGCTATGGAAAACTGTTTGCACCTTGCTATAAAGTTAAACATGCCCTTAGCATATGACCCAGCAATTCCACGTCTAGGAATTCACCAGAGATAAATGAAAACCTATGTCTACAGATATGCACTGTACACAAATGTTCATAGCAGCTTTATTTGTAATAGCCTCAAACTAGAAGTAAGCCAGAACCCTCAACAGGGAAAATAGCTAAATTGTAGTAAATTTAAGCAGCAGATGGCTTCTCAGCAATTAAAAGGAACAAATCATTGATACATGTAAGAAAATGGATGAGTCTCGAAAGCATTATGCTAAAGAAAAAAGTAAAAAAATTAGACACTGATATCATTCATATGAAATTCTACAACAGGTAAAAATTAATCTAGAGTGACTGAAATCAAGTCAATGATTATGTAGGGTAGGGATTTTTAATAATTATCTACAAAGGGGTACAAGGGGCATTTTGGGGGGTGAAGAAAATCTTGAGCAGGGTGGTTGTTATATTGCTCCTTAAATTAGCAAAAACTAATCAATGCTATGCTAAAAATAAGTGCATTTCATTGTATGTGAATTAATCCCAATAAAACTTGAAAACGAAACACATACAGATATAGGAAATAATAACCCGGAAGTGCCCCCCTAGTTTGGAACATTAACTATGTGAGAAGCACTTACAAAGGGACACTGGATTTTTTACCAGGATCGTTGTTCAAAATTTCACCATTTATGTTCTCCATGTGCATTGAGAACACATATTTCAGCACCTGACTTGGTATAGGGAAAGATAATGATAATAAATCCCCAGACACCCTTTGCGTAAAGACTTCAGATATTGAAATCCAAAATGTCAATATTGTAAAGTAATATTAACAAGAATATTAAAAGAATCATAAGGGGTATCAGGAAGCTCAACTTTAATATAAACACAGCAGTAGCTTGTGTCCCCAAAGGTACAGGCGCTGTGGAAATTTTGCTGTAAGTCAGGGAGAATTTTGATTTATGTTATATACAAAAATACGTCTAACCATCAGACCAGCTTCTACGTATTTGGTAAAATCATATGTCTTTATAAATGCTTGAAATCCCAGAATGCATTTATTTGGTCCTAAACACACAGTTCTATCAGCCTAGGAATCTCTTGAAAGGCACTTTGATTTTATGGAAATGTTTTAAAGCAATTCTTTATAATGGCTTTGCGATAAAGTTTGTTTCCCGCTTAAAATATGGAAGATTCAACCACATTCTTAATCTTTTATATAACACAGTATTTGGAATTCAGCCTCAAAAACAAAAGAATATTAAATTTACATTTTCTCTCTCGCCTTTAAGTCTCCCAGCCCATGTTCAACTTTCAAATTCCCTTTTGTCTTTCCCTTGCTCTGGCCTTCACTTTGCTGTCTCTTTTTTCTTCCATTCTCTTCCCCCTCCCGATGACATTTCAACATATAAACTCAAAGCATTGTTTCCTAAGTTTGAAAAGCGTAGAACCTGGGGGATTTGCCCATTTCAAATTTGCACCTGCAGGTGACCACCAATATTTACTTTTAGAAGGACACTCCTTCTCACTTGGAGTTAAGGCAACTTTGGGAAGTTGTTTGTAAAGGTTTAAAAGAGCAGCCAATACAACTTGAACATCAAATAGCATTTTTAGAACAACTGATTGTTTAGTTCATCCAGCAAGAGTAAGAAATAGAAGTTGTAATGGCGTTTCCTTTGAAATTCCAACAAAATCACACCAGAGAACATAGATTACTGGACAGCTATTTTCCTAAATGTTAATGCAATGTTTGAAAATGATAGTTTAAATTTGGGTACTATATACAAGAATGAATACCCAAGTTCCATTTAGAAAAAGAATATTTTAATGACCAGATTATTAAAGATTAAGAATTGTGGTTATGGTTTAAGATGACAGACTAAGTACATGCCAATCTCAAGAAACTATAGAAGAAAAGGTAAAGGTGAATAAACTCATGATCATGCTAGAGAATGGGAAGCATTTGTGGATATGAAACTATGAGGAATCTCTGAAATATAAAAAGTGTGTAGGGACTTCCTGGAAGTCCAGTGGTTAAGGCTTTGCTTCCACGCAGAGGGCATGGGTTCCATCCCTGGTCAGAGAGCTAAGATCCTGCATACCTCATGGCCAAAAAACCAAAAAGTAAAACAGAAGCAATATTGTAAAAATCCAGTAATGACTTTAAAAAATGTTCCGTATCCAAAAAAAAAATCTTAAAAAAAATTACATAGACACAATGAATGAAAATTTCAGCTCAAAACACAGGAATACGATCTATGCCTGAAATGATAGCTGAAAAAGGCAGAGTTTTAGGTCATACTGCTGGTAAATGTTAAAAATTGACTGGGGCTGAGGGTGGGCAGGCAAGGGAGGCCTGGTGGCATTTGCCAGTTTCCATGGTGTCAATGTTCCCATCATTGCCACTCTCCTTGGAGCCCCTAACTTGATTTTTTTTAGGTTTTTATTTCCTAATTTTAGGTTTTCATATTTTAGATTTTTATTTTAGGTACTTATTGGATTTATTTTAGGCATTTATTGGATATACTAGAGAATGTGGTACTTGTTTAATAGACTTCACACACATGGAAATATGTTCTGAGTGACCTGCAGCTTAGAAACTAGGATCATGCTGGAATCCCAGGCCAGGCAAAAATGGGCAGGTCCCAGAAGAGGCCATCAAAGTAGACAGGCAAGGGGCCAGTGTGTTTGGGATACATGGTGGGACACGTGGGTCCCAACCCCAGGCTGTGGGGTTGGGAGGAGGGTCTTCTTTCAGGGTGCCATGTAACCCGCCGCAGTGCCTCCATACCTGGTCCCATTTCCAGGGCATGTTTGGGAAAGCCAGATGTTTGGGAGGAATAATAAAGTCTTCTATTCTGTGTCCTCTCCATGGAGGTTTTAAGCTGACAGCTATTCACCTGTGAGTGAGTTGCTGCTACATCAACTCATATACAGTAATACCTCAGGGAGCAAGAGAGTGAGCACTTCCACAGAAGTGAGTTTTCCAGGTAACTGAAGCTGACTTCTTTATGCCTTAACATGAGTGGTCATTGATGGAAGCAGTTTAAAAAGGTATTACGGGTTTCTCTGTTTTCTTGAGTAGAGTGGGAGCCGTTTGGCCTCCTTTTGAAAACTGTAATAACATTGTACGTATCAATTGTTTGTGCCTCAGGGTTTAAGGTCTGGATAACGACTAACACGGCCCTAAATACTATTTAAATTGTTGTTTCCGCTTTTGATAGTTCTTCTATCTCTTCTTCCTTCTCTCGTATCAGAATTATCAATGCTTCCTAAAGCCATGTGTGTCTTTTAGCATCTGCATTTTTTTCTATATACTTCTCTTTGTCTCTCTTTTTTATACACTGTAATAAGGAGGAGGAATTGTTCCTAACCTTCTTTACATGTTGTGCGTTTTGGTCCAGAAATGCCAAATCTTTTAAGAGATGGCACAATTTTGAGTCCTTGGCTTGATTATACAACTTTGAGCTTCATGGCATGTCAATTTTGCTGTATTTAAAGGAGAGCTATTCTGTGGATAACAGCTCAGAACTGCAAATATGACATGTGAATGATATGGTAACTTTAAGGAATGTCTGTGTTGATTTGAAGACTGTGTGCCATAAATCTGAAATTTGAACTTTTGTATGTATTCCCAGTAGCTCAATGGTAAAGAATCCGCCTGCGATGCAGGAGACTCAGGTTCGATCCCTGGGTCAGGAAGATCCTCTGGAGAAGGGAATGCAACCCACTCCAGTATTCTTGCCTAGAGAATCCCATAGACAGAGGAGCCTGACAGCCTATAGACCATGGGGTCTCAAAGAGTCTGACACGACTTAGCGACTAACACTTTCACTTTCATTTCAATTTGGTATGCTAGAAAAAGTACTGAATTAATGTAGCAATGTTTTTTTTAAAAAAGTATTGTAATCTCAGTTAAGAATTTAACTGAAAATATAAAACCCAAGTGATTTCTAAATAATAAATTGAACTGTAAAGATAACTTGTGTGTGATTCTGAATTCACAGATAAAGTATTTTTAATTCCTCCTTTAAAAAAGGAAGTGCACATAACCAAGTTGATGAATTCTGACTAAGAAGGACGTGGTGGGGGAGGGCAGGGCATTCTCTGAGGAAAGACTTTGAGCTTTCAAGAATAAGTAATAGCTTTGTCTCTGCAACATAACATAATCTTTATTTTTAATTTTTTAAATTTTATTGGAGGTATAGTGGCTTTACAATATTGTTAGACAACTGTACATTTTATATTGAATTAAGAACAAAAGATTTTAAAAATCAAGCAAAACATAAAAGCTAAAAACATTAAAAGTAAAAAAAATAAATTTATTGTAAAAGGGATAAATAATAAAGAATCAGTTCAGTTCAGTTCAGTCACCCAGTCGTGTCTGACTCTTTGCAACCCCATGGACTGCAGCACGCCAGGCCTCCCTGTCCATCACCAACTCCCGGAGTTCACTCAGACTCACGTCCATCGAGTCCATGATGCCATCCAGCCATCTCATCCTCTGTCGTCCCCTTCTCCTCCTGCCCCCAAACCCTCCCAGCATCAGTCTTTTCCAATGAGTTAGCTCTTTGCATGAGGTGGCCATAGTACTGGAGTTTCAGCTTTAGCATCATTCCTTCCAAAGAAATCCCAGGGCTGATCTCCTTCAGAGTGGACTGGTTGGATCTCCTTGCAGTCCAAGGGACTCTCAAGAGTCTTCTCCAACACCACAGTTCAAAAGCATCAATTCTTTGGCGCCCAGCTTTCTTCACAGTCCAACTCTCACATCCATACATGACCACAGGAAAAACCATAGCCTTGACTAGATGGACATTTGTTGGCAAAGTAATGTCTCTGCTTTTCAATATGCCATCTAGGTTGGTTATAACTTTTCTTCCAAGGAGTAAGCGTCTTTTAATTTCATGGCTGCAGTCACCATCTGCAGTGATTTTGGAGCCCCAAAAAATAAAGTCTGACACTGTTTCCAAAGAATAAAGACCTTTTAATCTAAATTGAAAGCAAGTAAAATAAGATAAGAAATAAGTGTTAAGTACACATATCCTGGGGCTTCCCAGGTGGCGCTAGTGGTAAAGAACCTGCCTACCAATGCAGGAGAGACTGGGTTAGACTTCTGGGTCTAGAAGATCCCCTGGAGAAGGGCATGACAACCTACTTCCGTATTCTTGCCTGGAAAATCCCATGGACAGAGGACCCTGGAGGGCTACAGTCCATGGGGTAGCAGAGTTAGGCATGACTGAAGCGACTTAGCAAGCATGCACATATCCTGGTGGGGGCGGGGGGGGGCGGGGGGGGGGTGGGTGCAGCTTTGTTTTGGATATGACAGTGCTAGACAAGTGAATTCCATCTAAGGTATAATTCCAGCAAAATCCTCATCCTTGGTCCTGACCTGGCTGAGCAGGTCTGTCTCTCTCCTGTTCACTCTGCCAGATGTTGAGGTTAGCAGATATACTGGTCCCAGAATGTTTCTACTCCAACTCTTATTTTTCATCCTGGATGTTCCTGAAAAGAAAGGCTTAAAAGAAATTACCACGTCCCTCACATTCCAAATAAAGGAAGTGCCAACTCATACTCGTGTACAGGTGTCAGCTCCTCGTGGCTGGCAGGGTTAGCTTCTAGACTGTTGTTATTCAGTCACTCAGTCATGTCTGACTCTTTGCGACTCCATGAACTGCAGCATGCCAGGCTTTCCTGTCCTTCCCTACCTCCCGGAGTTTGCTCAAACTCGTGTCCAATGAGTTGATGATGCCATCCAACCATCTTATCCTCTGTTGCCCGCTTCTCATCCTGCCCTCAATCTTTCCCAACATTGGGGTCTTTTCCAGTGAGTCAGATCTTGGCATCAGGTGGCCAAAGTATTGGAGCTTCAGCTTCTAGATAGAGCTAGCCTTCAGATTCTTATAACCTGGGATTGAAATCTGGCCCAAGCAGTTAACTGCCTGAGTGACTTTAGAAAGATCATATCATCTCCAGGATCCCCAATCTCCTAGACTGCAGAATGGTTCTATTTATGCCAACTTCCTCAGATGATCACCAGGACCACAAGAGAGAATGAATGGAAGGCTTATAATTACACTGGACACATACATGAGTTGCCAACAGTGTTCTAAATTGCCATTGTGCTATGTTTTAATTTAAATTTATTCTTAGAATCCTTGTAACTTACAGCCATCCTGAGAGCTGGTTATGTTAACATCATGCTTACTGTATGTCAAGCCCTATTATACACTTTATATGTTTTAGCTAATTTACTGCCCCAGTAGCCCTGAAAGGAAAGTGCTAGTATTTATAATTGTGCCTTTTTATTATGCATTATTATGCCTACCTCTGTCTTTGTCTCTTACTCTTTAACATCATGAGTCCTTTATTAGTTATTCAGCGCCTCTCTGGTCCACCTGAAAATTCGGAATGACACAGCAGTTTTATTTGTGATAGGCAAACTTGGAAATAGTCCAAATGTCCTTCAAGGACTTCCTGGTGGCTCAGACGGTAAAGTGTCTGCCTACAATGTGGGAGACCCAGGTTCAATCCCTGGGTCAGGAAGATCCTCTGGAGAGGGACATGGCAACCCACTCCAGTACTCTTGCTGGGAAAATCCTATGGACAGAGGAGAGTGGTAGGCTACGGTCCGTGGGGTAGCAAAGAGTTGGACACAACTGAGCGACTTCACTTCACTTGTCCTTCAAGGGGTGTCTGGTTACACCCACACCTTGAAATGTATTTCAGCAATAAGAAGTAAATGAACTATTATGTCAGTCGACATCATAGGTGGACCTGAGGGCACTATAGGAACGCACAGAGTCATTGTCAAAGGGTAGGATGCTGTATGATTCCACTTTTAAAACATTCCCTACATGGAAAAAGTGTCAAGATGCATAACCTGTCAGCGGTGGCCAGCAGTTGGTGCAGGGGAGGGAAAGAAGTTGTTCAAAGCTGTTGCTTTGCCATCAAGAGGCAGCCCCATGCCTCGATTATTGGGGTAGTTAGAGGAAACGATATGCATGATGAAATGTTAGAATTAGACACAAAGGTATAAAATATGGGTACATCCCCCCCAAAAAAATCTCAGCCCCATCACGTGGTTAACTCTGTCGTGCCCAATCAATCACCTGGCCTTAACGACATGCTTTAATTAGAAAAGATACCACCATCGGGGGAGCCGGCGATGGGTACACAGACCTCTCTACTATTTTTGCAACCTTTTGTATGTACGTGTGCTTAGTAGCTCAGTCGTGTCCGACTTATTGAGAACCCATGAACTGTAGCCCGCCAGGCTGCTCTATCCTTGCGATTTTTCAGACAAGAATGCTGGAGTGGGTTGCCATTAAATCAATAATTACTTCAAATTAAAAAATGCAAACTAGGAATCATAAGTAAGATGAACCTCTAGGTTTCCACTAACAACATGCTTACGTGAGAAAGTACTGTTTATAAAATATTTCCACGTGCATCATTTCAAGAGGGTTTATAGCAAGCCTCTAAAATAGGTCAGAGAAGAAATATTTCCCAGGCAAAGAAACAGGCTTGAAAAAGTTAATGGCAAATGACTCACAGGTGACTAAAGTGGGAGATCTGTGAAAGGAACATTGTCCTTGTTTTCCAAGTCCATCTTTGTGTGCTGTACAAAGATTGAATAGGTACAATATAAAGTGATATATCAAATTCCGCTTGTTATCTGGGACACCCATGCTCTTACATTCTCCTCTCTAATTCCACACCTACCTTCTTGCATCTGGACAGTTTCTAGCCACCACTCAATGCTGTGCTGAGAAAAACACAGCCTCCAAGTGGAAACCACTTCCCTGCCATTGTCGGCAGTAGGTCTCCATTGCTTCTCTGCTTCAGTTAAGATAAACCTGCGGAGACCCACCAACCTCATTTCTCTTCTGAGTCACCCCAGGTACCAGTGCCAGCCACAGAATGGGATTGCCTGTCGGTTGACCCACTGCCTCACCCAGTCCCGCGCCCACTTCTCTGTCTCTCTGCAAGGCAGCCAGGATTCTTGTTTCTAATCTGAAGTTGTGTGAAGAGCCTAATTAATCCCTGGAGTGTGAGAAAGAGGTGTCTGAGTTGAGAAATCAAGGTTATCCCTATCTTGCTCAGTGGAACAGTTATGGGCAAACAAGCTGTTCCTCTCATATTTTTGCAAAGCAAATTTATGTTCACTAACTTTGGTTCTTGTTGTAAATGAGAAGTGTGTGAAGGTCTAGCCATGTGCTTTTCGCCATATGGGCTCCCATATGTTTTCCTCCTTTGCTTGCGTACATTTTCGCTTTGGCACGCACATATGCCTGTATTTTTGCAACTTAACAATATTAAAACTAATCCCATTTATGCTCCTTTTGGGTGAGCTGATTGAGTCATAAATCCCTGTGAATTTCTTCTTTGGGAGACTGAAGTTCTTTTGTGTGAGCAGGGGGAGGGCAGAGCAGCATCAGTGTGGAGCTGATGTAGCTGATGGCCCTGATCCTGGCTCCAAAGTGACGAGTTGAAGCCTGGGAAACTAGGAATGTGGGCTCAATGCCTTGGGAGTATCCTTGTCTCCTCCTCCCTGAGGAGAAGCCCTCATTAGGAAATAGAGACTAATCCCGAGAGTTTTCTTTCTAAGGGCCCAGGTGAAATAACTTACCTTAGCATAAGCCATCATGAGATCTTGAGCTGTGATTCTTCATGTGTGACTATTCTTAATGCTTCTCACCCTCTTAACACCAAGTTGATCAACAATATAGATCAGAAATAAGGCTGCCCTGGAGTAACCTTACCTTCTTCCTTGGACTTTTTAGATTATATAAATAAGAATGGATATTAACATGTATTACACTGAGTGGAAAAAAAAAAAACAGCATAGATATCACTTTGCCAAGAAAGATCCAGATAATCAAAGCTGTGGTTTTTCCAGAAGTCATGTACACATGTGAGAGTTGGCTCATAAAGAAGGCTGAGCACTGAAGAACTGATGCTTTCAAAGTGTGGTGCTGGAGAAGACTCTTAAGAGTCCCTTGGACAGCAAGATCAAACCAGTCAATCCTAAAGGAAATCAGTCCTGAATATTCATTAGAAGGATTGATACTGAAGCTGAAGCTCCAGTACTTTGGCCACCTGATGCAAAGAACTGATTCATTGGAAAAGACCCTGATGCTGGAAAAGACTGAGGCAGGAGGCAGGTGACAGAGGATGAGATAGTTGGATGGCATCACTGACTCAATGAACATGAGTTTGAGCAAACTCCAGGAAACAGTGAAGGACAGGGAAGCGTGGTGTGCTGCAGTCCGTGGGGTCGCAGAGTCAGACATGACTTAGTGACTGAACGGCAATAGTAGCAAGTGAAAAGCCCCAGTAACTCAAATGCAAAATTGGAATTGGAAATGCCACCGGATATCTGTTGTAAAATGGTGTTCTTTCTTTTGCATTATTTCATTCCTTTGTTTGACACATTAAGAATATTTGATTCCCTCTATAGCAACATTGATGTGTAAAGCAGATGTAATTCTTGCCCGCGTGGCACTTATAGTCTAGTCAGGGAGATAGTCATTAGCTGGATCATCAAGAATATGTCATTTCTGAGTGTAGCAATTGCTCTAAGGATGGGCGACAGAGTGGTGTGAGCTAGACTAGGTAAGTCTTTCCTGAGATAGTGATGCTTGAAACAGACACAGGAGATGAAGAGGAGGGACTTCTCTGGTGGTTCAGTGGTTAGGACTCCATGCTTCCACTGCTGGGGACAGGGCTTTGATCCCTGGTCAGTGAACTAAGATCCCACAAGCCACGCCTCATGGCCAAGAAAAGGAAGATGAATAGCAGTTAAGTATGGGGATACAGTTCTGTGATAGAGCCGGGCCAACTGGAAACCTTCCAGGTGAGGGGAATAGCATGTGTGAATGCTCTGAGGTGACGGGGGTGTGGCTTTTCAAGAAACAAAAGAACCTTGTCTTTTTATTTCTAAGTCATTTTTTTTTATTAGAAGAAAACTCATCCTAAGTTTATATTCATATGACTGGGAAAGATCAGAAATATTTCAGTTGCATTTTACCTGACTTAATTGCTAATGCAGAGAACATGCATTTTTCCCCTATGACAAAGTAATTTTTTTTTCAATTTTCCTTTTAATTCAAGTATAGTTGATTCACAATAGTTAGCAAGGGGGAAAGCAGGGAGGAGATATAAATTAGGAGTTTGGGATTAACAGATACACACCCTCTGTGTGTGCATGCCTACTCAGTCACGCCCGATCCTCTGTGACCCCATGGACAGTAGCCAAGAAGGCTTTCTGTCCGTGGGATTCTCCAGGCAAAAATAATGGAATGGGTTCCTATTTTCTACTCCAGGGGATCTTCCCCACCCAGGAATCAAACCTGGGTCTCTTGCATTGCAAGCAGATTCTTTATTGTCTGAACTACCAGGGAAGCTTTCAGATATACACTATTATATATAAAATAGATAACCAACCTACTGTGTAGTACTCAATATTTTGTAATAACCTATAAGGGAAAAGAATCTGAAAAAAAAAAAAGATGTATGTGAAACTGAATCACTTTGCTGTACACCTGAAAGACCCACATCTTGAATATGGAGATGGCAGGAGAGACCATGGACTGGGGTGGGGGAGTCAGGGGCTGGATCATACAGAGTCCTTTATAGAATTTGGTCTTTATTCTAAAGTCACTAGAATATGCAAAAATGAGATGTTCTGGCATCAGGATTTAATGAGGAACATGGCATGTCTGATCTACTCATTATCTATGTAAATCTGCTGGATCACTAAACCTTTGTCTCTATTTCCCCACTATCAACCAGGAAGGAGTCAGTAGGAATATGCCATTTTACAGAGGAAGGGTAAAGGGAATTTGGGAAGTATCTATTCCAAATACTCTTTAGATGATAATGTAAGAAGGGATATTAACATGTATCTAGCAAGTGAAAATCCCAACTAACTCAAAAGTAAAATTAGAATTGGAAAGGCATCCAGGGCTGCCTGCCGTCTGTTGTAAAGCATTCTCTATGCTGTTGCGATATCAAATTATGCCATTGAAATCAGTTGGACACTGATAAAATTGAGACTGGCTTTACAAGTGCTGTAGATCTAATTGGCCTCAGCGGTGGGTCCACAGTGACTTTTGCTGCTGAACAAAAATTGTAGGCTTCAATAGAAAATAACTAGCCTGGCTTCACACTCACGCACCTCGGCCACCTCTGGAGATAATGGACTTTAATTTAGGCACGGGGCTCCTACATCTGGACAGCTGTTGAAGGAACATCAGAGAAGTTAGCTTCCTCCCTACTTCCTAGATGGGCACCCTTGATGGTGGACGGGAAGCATCTCAGGGCCAGCCATGAGCACTTGTAACTCTTAGTATTCCTTCTGCACAGCAGTTTACCTCTCTTCCTAAAAGCCTCTGTATCTCCAGGACCAAAGTTCCTCTCTATCACTTGTTCTTGCTCCAACTGTTTTAAATTGGGTCTCTATTATTTAAAGCCAAAGTAGTTCCGGTTAAATTCACCGTGTGCTGGACAGGCAGTGTGTGAGCCAGCTGAGCCTAGTACGGTCCCAGCTCTGAGCTCAGAGGGGAGTGGGGAGGGACTCGTAAACATGATGTTGCCATGTGGTGTGGTGAGGGTCTCACCACCAGGGAAAGGCTCTTCCTTATAGAAACCAGACAGTGAGGGAGATGCCTGGGGTTCCCAGTTAATTTCAAGGCCACTGTCTCCACAATGAGTCAGGGACCCATGGGCATTGGGAGGCCCTGGGAATTGACTAAGGAGCTCTGGGTTGCTAAGGGGATTCCACGCTTAAATCAGTAAGAATCAGGCTGAGATAAACACATGGACTCTGGCTCCGAGTCTTGCAGCAATCAGTGATGACCAAGGGTTCCTCACCACCTCCATACATCATGTACACAGCATCCATCCAGGTGATCCCATGGGCTGTGGAGCAGGCTTGCCACTGAGGATGAAAGAGCAGCATCTGCTAGCCTCCATTCTTGCTCAGCTCTCTGGCTGCTCTGGGATCAAAGGTGTGGTTTATCTTAATCAACTGACTCACTGGTTCACTGACTTTTCCTTGAGATAGTGAGCTCCATCCCATCCAGAGAAGATAGCTCTCCCCTCCCCACAGAGAAGAGAACAGGTAAGGGGTTTAAACATTGGTGATGTTCACAGCACCTTGCACAATGCCTGTGATTAGAGGCCTCCTATGATTGACTGAATGCTTACCCATCAATCCTGTACCTATCTTATAGAAGCCAGAGGAAATGAGGGGAGAGGTAGGGGTGGTAGAGGTCCTCCGAGACTAGCCTCCAGATGTTAGGAAGCAACGTCTGGGTGGTAAAGGGGGAGTTTGGTGCATGGAGTGAAGGCTGGGTAGGGAAAGTGAAGCTGAATGCAGCCTCTGAACCTCAACACCAAATTAAATCTCAGAGACAGAGCTTCAGGTTCATTGGGAAAGGACAGCTTCATTGCTTTGCCAAGCAAAGGGGACTACAGTGGGCTGATGCCCTCAAAACTGTGTCTCAACCTGGAGGCGGTAGTGAGGAGTTTTATAGTAATGGTGCAAAGAGGAGGGTGTGATCAGTTCATGGACATTCTTCTGATTGGTTGGTGGGGAGGAAACTTGGAGTCAGCGTCATCAACCTTCCTGTCCCAGTGCATTTGAGGTCTAGTGCATGTGGGCACACAGTTAACTGCTCCTCCCTGGAGGGGTTTTCAGTATCTGCAAAACAGCTCAAAAATGATTTTTCTGTGTATCCCTTGAGAGGGAAGCAGGACCCTGCCCCCCAAGGCTTGCTATTGTTCCTTGACTGCTCCTTCCTTATCACTGCATACCCCCCCGCCCTTCTCTATTAGCCACTGTTTGAATCTGCCTATTGGAACTCAGGAAAGTCACAGAGGCTGAATGAAGCCTATTTTCTATAATCAAGAAATAGGGGCCCCAGAAAGGCTTTTATGGCCTGGAGCCCCCCAGGGTCCTGCTTGGTTTCACAGACACTCAAGTCTGATCTGCATTAGAAGGTTGGGGGCACTTCCAGTCTTATCCCAAAGTGCTTTTCTCTCTTTTCCCCACCATCTCCCCTAGTCCATCCTTCTCTGAAACTGCCCGCCATGCTAGAGACTAGGTAGTCTTACTGCCGAGGTTTCTTTATGCCACAGTTTTACCCAAGAGCGAGGCTCCTGCCAGTCTGGGTCTCCAGAGGGTGGTGACCCATGATATGGAAGGTAGTCCTCATCTCCTGACCAACCCTATCCTTGTGGAGAACCTCTGACTTTTGCTGGAAAGCTCGGTAGCTTTATAAACAGGGTGCACTCAAAAAGTGGGGATGACTCACTTTAGCACATACTGTTCAATTTGGACATATTGTACGAATGAATTTAGCATCTTATGCTCATGAATCTGTGAGATGCTGCAATTTGGGGCTCCCATCCCTGCCAGCGTCTCCATCCGGTCTTCTTCCTTAGAGCACTGGCCTTCGTAGTGTTCCCCAGTGCTAGGTCTTACCTCCTCGGGGAAGAGGTCAAGGTGTGACTCTAGAAAAGATGGCAGGGGTGGGGGACATTCTTGCCTTCTTCAAGATGGTGAAAGTGAGTGAAGGTGAAAGTCCCTCAGTCCTGTCTGACTCTTTGCGACCCCATGGACTATAGAGTCCATGGAATTCTCCTGGTCAGACTGCTGGAGTGAGTAGCCTTTCCCTTCTCCAGGGAAATCTCAACCCAGAGATCGAACCGAGGTCTCCCACACTGCAGGTGGATTCTTTACCAGCTGAGCCACAGGGAAGCCCAAGAATACTGGAATGGGTAGCCTACCCCTTCTCCAGGGGATCTTCCCAACCCAGGAATCAAACCACAGTCTCCTGCACTGCAGGCAGATTCTTTACCAACTGAGCTATGAGGGAAACCCTTCAAGATAGTGGCTGTGCTTGATTACTGCTTCTGTTCCTATGAGAGGCAGAGGAGGGAGGGATGGAGGAGACAGGAAGTCACATTATGATATAAAGTGGAGGATTTAATTGGAGAGGGGCCCTCCAGTCTTCGAATGGCCCAGCCTCTGAGAGGAAACCCCCACTGGACGTGAGAGGGATCAAGGGGAAGAGAAATCTTGAAGTGAAAAGAGTTGCCGCTTTGAATCTGGGCTTCCCAGCTGGAGGCTGTGAATGACTCCTGCACACAGGAACTAGAGCTGTGAGGAGGTGCGGCAATCTGATCTCCCCTGGACCACCTGAAGCAAAGCCCAAGGGCCTCACCCCACTCCTGGCAGCCTGCAAAGCCTCATTAGTGAGAAGAGGCGGGCACTGAAGCCCTTCCTGTCTTTTCATTTTGTTTTTCCCTTTTCTTATTTTATCAACAGTTTCCCCATTTCAGAATCACTTACTGGTGAGTCACTCCCTCGGGGGTGCTACAAATGGTTTCTTTTAATGATTCTCTGGATGATTTTGCTTCTTAAGAGCAACATTTAGTGAAGTAACTGATGTAATCAGAACTGCCCGTCCTCTGCTTCCAGAATTCTCTTCCTCCCCACCTTCCTTCTGCTCAGCTTACCTCCCCTCTCCACACTACCGCTGGCCAGAAATGCTTTCTGCTCAAGACTCCCTCGGGCGTCCTCCTGCTCCACTGAGCCCCTGTTTATTGTCCCTGCACGCTTGGAACTGGATGCAGTAATTACATCTGCAGTGAAAGACTTTGTCTCCCTTGTGGGCAGCAGGATGCTCCCAGCACTGCTAATGAAGGACGGGGCCTTATTTTCAGAGCATCACAGGCTGCAGGGGCCCCCGGACATCAATCTACGGGTTATCTGGAGGTTCCTCCTCCAGGGCCAGGCTGCACACCTTGCCATTCCTTCTCCCCCTCCCAGCACCCCTTTCAATCTTTTTACTCCTGCCTCTGCTCCAGGCTGCCCACAACCCTCTGAGTATCTTTCCCTCAGCACTTCCTGTCCCCAGGGGCCAGAAGGGGGCTGGAGCAAAGGCATGGCCATATACTTTGAGCTGTAGTTTAAGAATCTCCCAATGTTTCCAGCGTGTCTGACAGCAACTAAGGTGAGATGTACCTGGAGCTTCAGGAGCCACCTCCAGCTGGACGTGTACTCCTGGGAGCCCAGGTGGTTTAGTTCCCAGCAGGATTCCAAAAGGGACCAGGAGACACCTTTGTGCTGAGGCATCTGACTGGCCCGCCTGCATGTCCATATCTCATGGCATTGCTGCAGCAGATTGCCTGACCTGTGCAATCACATCTCACCTGCCTTCACTCTTAACATCTATTTATGCATCTTTTATTCCCCCTAAAATTTGCAGGTGTTCAGCAAACTGAATACACACACACACACACACACACACACATACACACACACACGTTTTCTTGGTGGCTTTGTGGTAAAGAATCTGCCTACAGTGCAGGAGCTGCAAGAGACCTGGGTTTGATCCCTGGGTACGGGAGATGCCCTGGAGACGGGCACGGGAACCCACTCCAGTATTCTTGCCTGGGGAATCCCGTGGACAGAGGAGTCTGGTGAGTACAGTCCATGGGGTTGCAAAGAGTTGGACACAACTGAAGCAATTTAACATGGCATATATATACATATATCATTATTTTTCAGATTATTTTCCCATATAGATAATTACAGAGTAGAGAGTAGAGTTCCCTGTGCTGTATAGTAGATCCTTGTTGGCTGTCTATTTTATATATGTGTGCATGCTAGGTAGCTTCAGTCATGTCCGACTCTTTGCAACCCTATGGACTGTAGCCCACCAGGCTCCTCTGTCCATGGGATTCTCCAGGCAAGAATACTGGAGTGGGTTGCTATGCCCTCCTCAGGGGATATTCCCAAGCCAGGGATCAGACCTGCACCCTTTAGGTCTCCTGCACTGGCAGGTCTGTTCTTTACCATTTGCACCACCTGGGAAGCCCATTTTGTATGTAGGCTTTTTATATGCAGGTAGTGTGTCTATGTTAATCCCAAACTCCTAATTTAAGCCCCTCCCCCACACCTTTTCCATTTGGATCCTTCCAGCTTTGTGTCTCTGGACATCCTGCATGAAGTAGTACCTGCCGAGTCTTTGTTCGAGACCCTCTTGACTTCTCATCATCTCCATGCTTTGACTACACATTTGATCCTGTAAAACACTGCAACGACATCGCCATCATTGTCACCCCTGTCATCACCAAAATCATCCCTTCAATGTAGTGATTTGCCACGCTGATTTAATCTCATATGGTGTTCACAAAGATTTTCTGTCTAAATGTGGACAGAAAAATAAATTAAGACAGGGAGTAACCTATGCATTTTATAGAGGGAACCTGGACTGGTTAAACAGGTGGCCACTGGAAACAACCTTCTTTCAATTATTTCTTTATTTATGCACTTGTTCAATTACTCAAGAAAGAATTAGTGAGTAGATCTTATGTGTCAGGTACTCTGTGTGATGATGGGGTTAGAAAGATAAATAGCAGGATACTTTGCCTCAAGGAGCTCCATTTACTGAAAGATGCAGGCATAGTAATATATAGTAACAGCACAATATGGTACATGTGTGTTCACAGAACAGGATCATTTCATCCAACTGGGAAATATGGGGGAATCAGGGATGGCTTCTTGAAGAGGTGACTACCAATATGACTCAAAAATCGGTCAGAGTTTAGTCAAAGGAAAGGGAACAAGGTGAGTAAGGTGGAGAAGAATATCCCAGGTGGTGAAGACAGAAAAATAGAAAAATGTAGAAATAAGAACTTACATGACCAACCTAGACAGCGTATTAAAAAGCAGAGACATTACTTTGCTGACAAAGGTCCATCTAGTCAAAGCTATGGTTTTTCCAGTAGCCATGTATGGATGGGAGAGTTGGACTATAAAGAAAGTTGAGTGCTGAAGAATTATTGCTTTTGAACTGTGGTGTTGGAGAAGACTCTTGAGAGTCCCTTGGACTGCAAGGAGATCAAACCAGTCAATCCTAAAGAAAATCAGTCCTGAATATTCATTGGAAGGACTGACGCTGAAATTGAAACTCTTATATTTTGGCCACCTGATGTGAAGAACTGACTCATTGGAAAAAACCCTGATGCTGAGAATGATTGAACACAGGAGGAGAAGGGATGACAGAGGATGAAATGATTGGATGGCATCAGCAACTCGATGGACATAAGTTTGAGCAAACTCAGGGAAGGATAGGGAAGCCTGGCGTGCTGCAGTCCATGGAGTCGCAAAGAATTGGACATGACTGAGTGACTGAAGAATTTACATGGTGTAATTGGGAATGTATAAGCAGCCTAGTTTTGCTGGGGCTTAGCAAGTGAAATTTTTGTAACCTGAATAAAATTTAGGACCACCTGTAGCTGGCCCAGCTATACCTTTGCATTACAAGGAATCAAGTTTGGTCACAAGAAGAGAATAAACATATTTTAAGACAAGCTAGCTCTTTACCAAAACCTTTCAAAGTGGCCCCAACAAGTGTTATATAACAGCTAGTAAAATACTTGAATGATGTTTTTACCTGTCTCTTCTCTGTATCTAATGAAAACCCTAGATCAGGGGTCCTGAACCTCCAGGGTCTAATGACTAACAATCTGAGGTGGAGCTGATGTAAAAACAATAGAAGGTAAGTTCATGATAAATGTAATGCATTTGAATCATCCTGAAACCATCTCCCCCACCTCTGGTCCATGGACAAATTATCTTCCATGAAATCGGCCCCTGGTGCCAAAAATTGTTGAGGATCACTGCTCTAGGCCATCAGATCTCTGCTTTCTTACCTAATCTATATATCTATCTTCTCTTGGTCCAATGGTAGCTTAACTTTCTAAGGTAAATTGACCTAGCTTGCTAACTCTTGAGTCTGCAGCTCTACTCATTATCCTGATCAACACAAAGTCTCAGAACCAAGACAACATCTATACTTTGTTATACATGTATCTATGTATTTCTGTCCACATGACGCTGATGTCAGATGAGGTTTATGTAGGGTATGGAAGGCAAATCATAAGCTGCTGAATAGACAGTGAATAGAAGGTAAGGACGTCTTTTTTAAAAAGTCATTTTTTGTGTTTTCATAACTTACGTAAAATAAAATGCAAGCATTTGCAGTGTGGACCAGTGAGGCTTTTTTTCTCCCAACTTTATTGAGCTATAATTAACATAAACACTGAATAATATTAAGGTATACAGCACAAGGACATGCATAGATCACAATAGTAAGTTTAGTTAACACTCAATCCCCTCATTTACCTAGATGTTTTTTTTTCTCATAAAGGGAACTTTTACGATCTACTCTCTTAGCAACTTTCAAACATACCATACAACAGTGTTAGCTATAGTCACCAAGTTGCACACTACTTCCTCAGAACTTACTTATCTTATTACTGGAAGTCTGCACCGTTTGACCATCTTCATCCAATCTTCCACCCCACCCCCCCACCTCTGGTAACCACAAATTTGATAACTTTCTATGAGTTTTTTTTTTAATGTTTTAGATTCTCCATATAAGTAAGATCATATAGCATTTGTCTTGGTTTGACCTGTTTCATTTAGCATAATACCCTCCAGATCCCTCCATGCATAACTGGTGTGTGCATGCTCAGGCACTCAGTCGTGTCTGTCTCTGTGGTCCCATGGGCTGCAGCCCGCCAGGCTCCTCTATCCATGGGATTCTCCAGGCAAGAATACTGGAGTGGGTTGCCATTTCCTCCTCCAGCTATAACTAGTGAGTTTTGACAAATGTATACATGCCTACAACCACCACCTTAATTAAGACACAGCATGTTCCCTTCAATTCAGAAAGTCCCCTTATTTTCATACCCAAATCTTACCTCCACCCCACCTTGAGGCAAACACTGACCTTCTTTCAGCTGCTATGTACTAGACTTTTCTCTAGAGTTTCATAAGCACACATAACACGCAACATATTTATATTCTAGAAAAATATACAAAATTTATACAATCTGAGACCATGTATTTTTATTTCAGTCTCCTTTCTTCAGCTTTTGTGTCTCATTCATGTTTTTTGTATAAGTTTTGTTGTTGTTGCTAAGTGGTGTTCCATTATATGAATATACTGGTATTTACTTGCTTATTTGTCAGTTAATGCACAATGATTGTTTCTACTTTTTGGCTATTATGAATAAAGCTGCTGTGTACCTAGTCTTCTCATGGACATGTATTTTTGATTCTCTTGGGTAAATACTTAAGAGTAGAATTGATAAGTCATATAAGTTTACACTTAACTTTACAAGAAATTTCCAAATGCTTTTACAATCTTTGGAAAATAGTAATTTCCATTACTATCAGCACTGTATAAAAATTATTACATTAATATCATATACTATAGATGTATATCCATACACAGAGATAATTTCATTTTTCAGTTTGTGTATAACCATACTGAATTGTTGGCTTCCTCATAGTTTATAAAACCAAAAGTGAGTAATCAGTTCAGTTCAGTTCAGTTGCTCAGTCCTGTCTGACTCTTTGTGACCCCATGAACTGCAGCACACCAGGCCTCCCTGTCCATCACCAATTCTCAGAGCATACGCAAACTCATGTCCATCGAGTCAGTGATGCCATCCAACCATCTCATCCTCTGTCATCCCCTTCTCCGCTTGCCTTCAGTCTTTCACAGCATCAGGGTATTTTCCAATAAGTCAGTTCTTCACATCAGGTGGCCAAAGTATTGGAGTCTCAGCTTCAGCATCAGCTCTTCCAGTGAATATTCAGGATTGATTTTCTTTAGGATTGACTGGTTTGATCTCCTTGCAGTCTAAGGGACTTTTCAGAGTCTTCTCCAACCCAACTCAAAGCATCAGTTCTTTGATGCTCAGCTTCCTTTATAGTCCAGCTTTCACATCCATACATGACTACTGGAAAAACCATAGCTTTGACTAGATGGACTTTTGTCGGCAAAGTAATGTCTCTGCTTTTAATATGCTGTCTAGGTCAGTCATAGCTTTTCTTCTAAGGAGCAAGCGTCTTTTAATTTCATTGCTGCAGTCGCTAACTGCAGTGATTTTGAAGCCCCCCAAAATAAAGTTTCTCACTGTTTCCAGTGTTTCCCCATCTATTTCCCATGAAGTGATGGGACCACATGCTATGATCTTAGTTTTCTGAATGTTGAGTTTTAAGCCAGCTTTTTCACTCTCCTCTTTCACTTTCATCAAGAGGCTCCTTAGTTCCTCTTCACTTTCTACCATAAGGGTGGTGTCATCTGCATATCTGAGGTGATTGATATTTCTCCTGGCAATCTTGATTCCAGCTTGTACTTCATCCAGTCTGGCATTTCGCAAGATGTACTCTACACAAAAGTTAAGTAAGCTAACTCCTTTCCCAATTTGGAACCAGTCCATTGTTCCATGTCCGGCTCTACCTGTTGCTTCTTGACCTGCACACAGATTTCTCAGGAGATATGTAAGGTAGTCTGGTATTCCCATCTCTTTAAGAATTTTCTACAGTTTGTTGTGATCCACACAGTCAAAGGCTTTGACATAGTCAATAAATCAGAAGTAGATGTTTTTCTGGAACTCTCTTGTTTTTTTCCATGATCCAACAGGTGTTGGCAATTTGATCTCTGGTTCCTCTGCCTTTTCTAAATCCAGCTTGAACATCTGGAAGTTCTTGGTTCAGGTACTGTTAAAGCCTCACTTATAGAATTTTGAGAATTATTTTGCTAGCATGTGAGATGAGTGCAATTGTGTGGTAGTTTGAACATTCTTTGGCATTGCCTTTCTTTGGGATTGGAATGAAAACTGAACTTTTCCAATCCTGTGGCCACTGCTGAGTTTTCCCAACATTGAACGTGTCACTTTAACAGCATCACTGGACATCTTTAGATGGTCAACACAGAAATCAGATTGATTATATTCTTTGCAGCCAAAGATGGAGAAGCTCTATACAGTCAGCAAAAACAAGATTGGGAGCTGACTGTGGCTCAGATCATGAACTCCTTACTGCTAAATTCAGCCTGAAATTGAAGAACCTAGGGAAAACCACTAGAACATTCAGGTAAGACGTAAATGAAATCCCTTATGATTATACTGTGGAAGTGACAAATAAATTCAAGGGACTAGATCTGATAGACAGAATGCCTAAGAAATATGGATGGAGGTTCATGACATTATACAGGAGGCAGTGATCTAGAAATTCTCCAAGAAAAACAAGTGCAAAAAGGCAAAATAGTTGCCTTAAGAGGCCGTACAAATAGCTGAGGAAAGAAGAGAAGCTAAAGGCAAAGGAGAAAAGGAAAAATATACTAATCTGAATGCAGAGTTCAAAAGAATAGCAAGAAGTGATAAGAAATCCTTCCTTAGTGATCAATTCAAAGAATCAGAGGAAAACAACAGTATGGGAAAGACTGGAGATCCCTTCAAGAAAATTGGAGATACCAAGGAAATATTTCATGCAAAGATAAGTACAATAAAGGACAGAAATGGTATAGACCTAACAGAAGCTGCTGCTGCTAAGGGGATTTCCTGACCCAGGGATCGAACTCAGGTCTCCTGCATTGCAGGCAGAGGCTTTACCCTCTGAACCACCAGGGAAGTGCTAAGTTGCTTCAGTCGTGTCCAACTCTGTGCGACCCCATAGATGGCAGCCTACCAGGCTCCCTCGTCCCTGGGATTCTCCACGCAAGAACACTGGAGTGGGTTTGCCATTTCCTTCTCCAATGCCTGAAAGTGAAGTCGCTTAGCCATGTCCGACTCTTCACGACCCCATGGACTGCAGCCTACCAGGCTCCTCTGTCCATGGGATTTTCCAGGCAAGAGTACTGGAATGGATTGCCATTGCCTTCTCCAATAGAAGCAGAAGATATTAAGAAAAAGTGGCAAGAATATACAGAAGAATTATACAAAAGTATCTTAATGACCCAGATAACCACGATGGTATGATCACTCACCTAGAGGCAGACATCCTGGAATCTGAAGTCAAGTGGGCCTTAGAAAGCATCACTACAAACAAAGACAGTGGAGGTGATGGAATTTCAGCTGAGCTATTTCAAATACTAAAAGTGAATACTACCAGATTTTAATATTATTTTTCATGCATTTCGAATATTTTTTTGCTTTGTATATTTCATTCATGAGGTTTAAAAATAATTAAAGTTTCCCTATGAGTTGTTCCCTTTATATAAGTGACCCTTTTTCAGAATTTAATGTTTTTAATCTTGCATTCAACATTATCTGACATTAATATTATATTTATTGCTTTGATTTTTAATACTAAAAGTCATTTGCTCATCTTTAGAAGAAACATCTGTATTATCCTGATTAGGTATATCTTTTATAAACAGAACTGAAATGTATTGTGCTTTCTGCTTTTTTTAATCCACTCTGAGCCTTTCTTCTTAATAGGGAGTTTAACCCACTTGCAGGTATTATTAGAACCGATGTGTTTGTTCCTTGTCATCTTTTTGTTTTCTGCTTTTGTTCTGTCTTGTAGTCTCTGTGTTTTATACTCTGTGCTCTTTGAAATACATTTTTCCCCTTTTATCCTCTATAGTTTTTGTGAAATGAATATATCATGCTTCTATTCATCCTGGTACTTACATGTAGGTTTCCCAGAAATGTTTTTAACCTGTGTGACTCTAATTATTCAGGCCAAGCAAAATGCTTTCTCTTGTGCTCCTATTTGAGACAAGAATTGCAGGAGCTGCCACCCTGCCCCCACCCCCCCACCCCGCCCCAACCTCATCCTGCCTCAACACTCTGAGGCTTTATCAAAGTCACATTTTGAACTTATAATCCAAGACTATGTATATTGTGACATTTGTACTCTCAGTTAGCTTAATTGTCTGATTTATTGCAATTCTGCAGCCTCGTCTCTTTAAAACCCACTTCTCACTACTCCTTTCATGAATCACTTGTAGGAACCATTTGTCAATCTGTCCCATTGTTTCCTCTCAAAGTTGTTTAGAATACATTTTAACAAGCACACCAAAAAGATGTGTGAATGCTGTCTTTTCCGATTGTTGATATACTTCTTCTTTCATGTGATAAATATTTATTGAAAATCTGTTTTGCAACTGCAGCTGCAGTAGGTGCTGGAAATACAGTAAGAAGCATGCACAGCACCCTTCAAGGAGCAGACATCTAGGAAGACCTTTTTGTTGCCACCAAGTGTGATTTGGCATCTTTCCTGAGTATGAAACCCAAAGGTCACCATCTTTATCCTCAAAATTCCTGTATTACTGTCTCCTTACATCAATATTTGGCCTTTGGAAGGCAGAACACCTAGGCCTTTTCCAAGTCTTGGAATTTTATGGCTAATTCATTTGCTGCTTCGAGGTATGAACACATTCCTGTCTATATCTTTGGGTTTAAACCTCTTTCCTGAGATGTGGACATGGGTCTTGTGCTCAATTCCTCCTCTTGTGTGAAAAGTGAGAGTGTTAGTCACTCGGTCGTGTCCACCTCTTTGCGACCCCATGGATGGTAGCCCTCCAGGCTCTCCTTCCGTGGAATTCTCCAGGTAAGAATACTGGAGTGGGTTGTCATTTCCTGGGTCAGGGGATCTTCTCAACCCAGGGATTGAACTGGGGTCTCCTGCATTACAGGTAGATTCTTTACCATCTGAGCCACCGGGGAAGTCTGGGGCTCCCTTGATCAGGCACAAGGAACTGAGTATTAACTGAAAACTCGATTGTTGGTTCTATGCAGTTTGTTCTGAGGAACACTAATTATATCCAAGTTGACTTTCTACTCCCTTTCTTCATACCCGTCATCTTTTTTTTCTTGGTTCCCTCTTTCTCATTAAATTCTTCTATTTGTCTTTTTTTATATATCCTGGGAGAGCTTCTCAGCTTTGGACTTTATATCATTGATTTGGTTTTCTGAAGTTTCACATCTCATGTGTTCTAAGCCCAATATAGATTTTAAATTTCATTGTTGTTTTAAACCTCCTTGCTTGTTTTCCTTATCTACCTTCTTGGACTTCTGAATTCATCTTGTTAACTTTCCTTCTCAGACCTTATAGCATTATTTTTCAGCTTTGCCTCTGTAAGTCCTTTTATGAGGCCATCTTTTGAGGTTGCTAGACAGTTTTTTAAAATTTTTACTAGGGTCCTGGGAATCAATTTTGTTTTAATTTTGATAAAATATACATAGCATAAATCTTATATTTTAGTCATTTTAAGTGAATACTTCAGTAGCATTAAGTGCATACACAATGTACAATGGAAGCAATTTTTAAAGTACACTCTTCCTGAAATTCTTATGTCTTTCTTTTTCTTTTTTTCTGCAACATTCTTTCAATATGTACTCTCAAAAAATGGTAATCTTCCACTGGTGGACAGTGAATAACGGGTACATAGGAGATGGCAACCCATTCCGGTATCCTTGCCTGGAAAATCCCATGGACAGAGGAGCCTGGTGGGCTACAACAGTCCATAGTGTTGCAAAGAGTTGGCCAGGACTGAACACACACACATACATCCATACATAGAGGAAGAAAAATGGTACAGTCTTGTGGTAAGTTGCCACCTCCTTGCCCTGACTCTCTGCCTCTGGATAATGTTTCGATGCTCTTTTACTTCTATTCCTGAAATATGTATGGCAGTGTCAAGCTCTTGGTTCATTTCCCAGCATCTCACTGGCTTCTCCCTGTTACATGTCTGCTTTATTGAAATGGCTTTTTCCATCATCCTCTGGAATTTCTGATACACAGTCATGATGGACGAAGTTGCATAAATGAGGGTCTGGGAATAGGTATCTGCTGATCGGCTTTGAAGCTGCACTGGTATTGCAAGTCCATTGTGCTATCTTAGATAATCTTGTATGGTAGCTAGCCTCCTAGAGGCCCCAGTGCTCTCCTCCTTCTAATATTCGTGTCCACATTGCACGAGCACTGGCTTTGTGACCGCAGCATACACCTGAGAGGCGGCATGTGACCCGCAAGGCTAAGTCATACAGATACCTTTGCTCTGTTTCTTGCCTCTCTCTTGGACAGCTGATTCTGAGGGAATGCAGGCGGCCATAACACGAGGGCATGGGGTCAGGTCCTGCCTCATCAAGTCCTGACTTGCCAGGCACATAACCGAGTCACCTTGGGAGCAGATCCTCCTGCCCCAGTCGAGCCTGCGGGTGATTCATCCTCAAGTCATGCCCTGACATCAGCCTCATGGAAAACGCTGAGTTGGAACCATCTAGTTAAGCGATTCTTAAATTCCTGACTTAGAAAAATGGTTCAGTTCAGTTCAGTTCAGTCTCTCAGTTGTGTCTGACTCTTTGCGACCCCGTGAACCGCAGCACGCCAGGCCTCCCTGTCCATTACCAACTCCCGGAGTCCACCCAAACCCATGTCCATTGAGTCATTGATGCCATCCAACCATCTCATCCTCTGTCGTCCCTTTCTCCTCCTGCCCTCAATCTTTCCCAGTATCAGGGTCTTTTCAAATGAGTCGGCTCTTCATATCAGGTGGCCAAAGTATTGTTGTTTCAGCTCCAACATCAGTCCTTCCAGTGAACACCCAGGACTGATCTCCTTTAGGATGGACTGGTTGGATCTCCTTGCACTCCAAGGGACTCTCAAGAAAAATGGTGTGAGATTATAAATATTTACTGTTTTAAGCCACTGAGTTTTAAGGTAACTTGTTACTAAGCAGTAGATAACTAACTAGTGCATCCTTTTATTTACCCATATTAGTAATAGCTGCTCAGTCCTCCCTTGGTTGAAGCCTTGTTATCTAAGGAGACAGATAGTAAAGGTGATGTATACTTTTTTCTTTCCTCCTTTGTAATCTTGTTTCATAAGGATAAGTTTTGTCATGATTGGAAAATATCTCTATTTATTCAATCCAGCTCAACTTTCCTTATAAGTAGCATCAATTTCTAGTTAAATTTAAGAAATAGATTGTTCTTCAATCTTAGCTTTCCTAAAACTATATCATTATTTTTTTTCTAAACTTGTATAATTTATTTTAGTAAGAAGTGAAGAGAGATACATTTGAGTCTTCTACTTTGGTACATTTTTTTTTCTAAATTAAAAACAAAGACAGTTTTGAACCAGATAGCTCTCCTTGTCCTTAACAAGGGTATATAAAAGATAACTTTTCATCTTTAGCATGCTTGGTTGCTAAAAAAAAAAAAATATCCAACACATCTGTATATCCTTCAATTTTTCAAATAAAGTATGGATTACCTTTGCTTGCTAAGAAAATCTTAATCAGTTTTAAGTAAAGATGGTTTTTGTCTTATTCTTTATGTAGTTTTAAAATTTATTTTCCTGTCTCATTGCATTGGTTAGAATTTTTTTGACAGTCATGACAGGAATCCCATGTCTTATTTCTGCTTTCATGCAATCGCCTCTAGGTTGTTCCATAAGTGTGATGCTCCTTTCAATTTGCAGAGAGATCTCACTTATTGAGAGATCATATACAAATGTACAATTGTTGTTTATTCTTCCAAGGATTTCTATAACTTCACACATAATATTGGCACACCTTTTATTCTTGGAATTAATTTCAGGAACATTTTATCTGTTGAATACATTGTTTGATTCTATTTGCTAATAAATTTGTGTTCTTATAATTAAAGCATTGTATGCAGTAGAGGAGACAGTGAAATGCACATTTCCTGACAATGCATATATGATCAATGCACCCTCGCAGGAGAAGTAATGGTAATTACTACCACCATGAATGCTTCGGATTGCAGTTTTTCAAGTACTACAGTGGTTCAATGCACTAATAATAACACAGAGAAGAACCTTTGAGGTAGGGTAGCAATTTTCCTGCCACCAGGCTTATTCCCCAAAGTTACAATTAAATGTCATCTGCAAATGGAGGTACAAACATTACTTTTTATAGCTCAGGTTCTTTACCTGTCTCTGTAATCCAGCCTTTTTCATTAGTGTTGAGATCCCAATTCTGGCCGTGCAGAGTAGGAGAAATATCCTCAGGTGAATCCATTTACCAACTAGATCTTGAATAAGCCATTACAACTTCTGAGGCTCTAGTTCTCAACTGTACAATGGAGCCAATTAACCAGCCCCCTCCATTCCTTAGAAGCATTGCTATGACGGTCAGATATGATCTGACCTCTGAACCAGAGTCCACGCCACACAGGTACAAATGGATCGGCACCGCCAGCAGCAGCATCAGTGGAGCTGTATGAAGCTCTGGCTCCTCACTCCCTACATAAAGCCGGATCCTTTTGCTTTCCTGTGTTATTACAGGCGTCATGAAGCATAGGCTTACGTTTCTTCTGGTTTCTGTGCTACTTAATTACCCTTCCTCATCTCCCAGCCATTTTTACATTTAAATAAAACTCTCATTTCACTTAACAAGGAAAGGGCTAAAAATTTGCATATTAAGTGTGAGTCAGTGGCATGGATATCTAATTAAAACCTGTGGGTTTTTTTTTTTTTCCTTTTTTCCCTTGTTCATTTTTCTCCCCTGAGCTGCTGACATTATTGTCACTGTATTCAGTGTCCCCATTCTGTCAGCCCTCTGTGTTCTGAGGAGAGCAACCACGAGGGTATCAGGGAGAGCTGGAGCTTACAGAAGCAAAAGGAGGTTGGGGCAGGAGGGAAAAGGGACCCAAAACAGAGGCAGAAGATGCAGACACAGGGGGCTAGTGATGGCGAAACCCTCCAGAAGAAGAGGCACATAGGGAGTGGCAGGATGAGGCAACTGGATTTTAAAGAGGGCAGGGTGAGGAAGGGAGGGGCTGAAAAATGGAAATTTACCAGCAAGAAGAGAAAGTGTAAGAATTGAAAGACCACAGGACAGGTGGAGAGGAGCCTATGGCAGATGGAGATGGAGCAAGTGATTCAAAGCAGTTCGAACAACTGGGTATCGGCCAGGAAATGCAGGAGGTCAGGGTAACAGATCGCTGGCCTAGTTCCACAAAGAGTGTCTGTCTTATATCACCACAGAGTGGTTATAATAAAAAGGCAAATCGGTTGGGTCTGGTTTAAATACTGTCCTCTCCTCTGTGGTCTCATTTAACAATCCACATCCTCTCTCCTAGATTTTCTTTGTTTTCCTTCCCTAGCGTCTAAAGGACTCAGAAACAGATTTCCTGAAATCATTTGTGCATCTTCAGGATATAACCAAATATGAAACGAGCGTCTTCTGCCTCCTAACCCCTTAACATGAAGACCAGGCAAGCATAATTCACAAGGAGTTTATTAAAGGCATCCGCCCAGTAGATGGCTTTGCCCACTCTATTCCTGTAAATGGATGGCCTCTTTCTAGAAGCACAGTGTTTACGGGGAAACTCGACATGGATGAAGGTCCACGTGCAAAGCATGGCTCGTGACAGGGGCCAGTGCAGGCATGTGACACTGAGGTCATTTCTGCTGGAGTCAGTCACACCCTCCCCCTGAGCACACAACACTGTCCCTCTGCCTTTGTCCAGCTGCTCGGGCAGATATGGACCAAAAGATCCTGGGGACTGAACTGAACCTAGACCATTTGGCAGGTGATAGTCCCTACAGGGAGAGGGAAGGAGGACTTTGTGTTGCTGAAGCACAGGCTGCCACACTGTGGCCCCAGGAGTTAAAATCCAGTTGATAAAGAAAACCACATGGAGCTCTGCTGAGGGTCACGTGGCAGCCTGGATGGGAGGAGAGTTTGACGGAGAAGGGATACATGTGTTTGTGTAGCTGAGTCCCTTGGTTATGCACCTGAAGCTATCACAAACACCAGCTATATTCCAATATAAAATTAAAAGTTTAAATAAAAATCAGTTAATCCATAAAAGAAAAACTGTCATGGCAGTCTGAATGCACATTGGAAAAGGATTTCCAGACACAGAGTATTGCAGAAAAGAACGAGTTTGTTCAGTATAAAGAGCAGAGATAACGTGGGCCCTGCGAGTGCAGTGGGCCAACCTCCTGACAGACCAGGGAGAAACTACTCTTTTTGTGGGTTAGTGGCCAATTTTTATAGCCTCAGACAAAAGTCCTGCTGGAAGGTTGGCATTAGGTGATCTGTTATGATTCTATAGGCTGAGTACCGTCATGGGCATTTTGCATAGCAAGGAGTCAGGAAGCCTGCTGGTGATGACTGGGGGGCTTTTGGCAATGGTTACAAGGGGACTCAGTCAGCTTCAGAGGTGACCTTGGCTCTGGGCTCTGCTTCTGTGACCTTGGCACAAGGGCCCACACTTCTGACCTCGGGCAGGACTCCACATCAATCTACAGTTTGCAAAGGGACTGGGCAGCAAGACTAAAGGCGCGTGTGGTCTACATCTTCGAAGGCCTTGAATGTTGGCTTGGGAAGCAGCTCTCTGGACTCGTGTCTAAGGGAAGGTCACCTCTCCTCCTGATGTTGTGTTTTCCAAATTGCTTGATCATAAGAATTTTTCAGACTCTTGTCCAATTACCCATGACCAGCCACATCCCAGGCCTATCAAGTCAGATTTTGCAGGAGATGGTGCTGAAGATTATGCATTTAAAACACAATCAGACAAGATTGAAGATACCAGCTTTTAGAGGAGTTGGGCAATCTCAGGTGGGGGGTGAGGTGGGGGTGTCATAAGACCAAATCAGGATTCTCCCTTGCAGGTGGTATCTGATGAGGAAATAGTTTCCCTAAACTCCCCACACCACCTCGACCTTCCCGTTCCTGCAGCATCAGCATCATGACTCAATCTTGATGTGATGCGTGAGGTAATTAAGGGACTCCAGATCTGCTTCTCACTGCTTAATACCTTCATCCCCGATGCTTTCCAACTGTGGCTTTATGACGAGACAGGATCAATAGACTTGCGCTTTGGCTCTTCCTTCCCAGGTGGCTCAGAAGAATCCGCCTGCAATGCAAGAGACCTGGGTTCGATCCCTGGGTTGGGAAGATCCCTGGGAGAAGAGAACAGATACCACTCCAGTATTTTGACCTGGAGAATTCCATGGACAGAGGAGCCTGGTGGATGACAGTCCATGGGGTGGCAAAGAGTTAGACACAACTGAGCGACTTTCACTTTCACTTTTGGCTCTTTTGGTCCCTCCATCTAAGATCCTGTTCTGTTCTTTCTATTCCGCTTCCCAGGAAGCAGAATACTGTCTGTGAATGCTGATTTAGGCTTTTAATAGGTTTGCTACCCACTGACAGAGTGTACCTTGCTGCTAACTGCCTGCAGTTAAAACAAAAGGTAACACGAATTCAGCTCACCCTGCATGCCAGCCTGTCCTTGAGAATACCAGCCCACTTTATCCTCGGGACAGCTCTATAGCATAGCTATTGTTTGCATCCAGTGCTTCAGCTAAGGATGCTAAGGTAGCGATCTGGGTTGGGGCCCAAGATCACCTGGGAAGTGAGTGGCCCGACAGCATTCAGACCGACCCAAGAATTCAAGGTCCAGGTTTTGGTTTTTATTTCATTTTATTTCTTTACTTATTTTTGGCCATGCTGGGTCCTCTCTGCAGTGCAAGGGCTTCCCACTGTGCTGGTTCCTCCTGTTGCAGGCACAGGGTCTAGGTGTGTGGGCTTCAGGAGCTGTGGCTCTTGGGCTTAGTTGGCCCATGGCGCATGGGATCTTCTGGGACTAGGAAGAGAACCCATGTCCTCTGTGTTAGCAGGCAGATTCTAAACCACTGGGCCACCAGAGACGTTCCAAGCTCCGGGTTGAACTTGTGCACCTGGACCGATTCTGCCTCACCTGATGATCCCACCACCACCACCCCTGCCCCCGCCCGTGTTCAGCTCACCTGTGTGAGATGACTGGTTTCCAGCTTGAATTGGGTCATCCCTCCCTGGACAACAGGTGGACTTTTGTTCTGGGTGGCAGGCTTAAGGATGACCGTGGCACAGGTACCTAGGCAGTATGCCCGGCCCCCAGCCAAGCCCCCCATCTCAGCTTCCTCAGTGGAGCCGGGATTACCATCTTCAGCAGCAATGCCTTGTCCGCATCCCATTACACCTGGGCACAACCCATCCCCACTGTTGGCCCATGGCAGCCTCCTCTAGATCCGTTCTTTGTCCTTCCCTCTCCTGACCCTTCTGTTCTAAGCCCCTGGCTGAGCTTCAAGAACTACTGCCCCACGAGGGAAGCCGACTCATACAATTCTGGAAGCACGGCTTTTGCTGAAGACGCCAGAGGGACCACAGTTGTATCTCCATCAAAATTGTCCTCACATTTGAATTCAAATTTGTTTGTGTAACACGTACCCATCTCTGCTGGCTTTCATTTTTTTCTAAGATTTGGAACAACTAATTTTTCTCAAAATGTGAATTTCCATCCCTTTTCAAATCTGGAGGGTGTCGCATTACCAATAAAATAATGCCCTGCGTCTTGGTACCACATCATTTTAAAACATCAGGACCCTCTTCAGATTCCCTCCCAAAGTACTGAAAATGAAAATTCAAGCCTCCTATTTGGAGCACGAATATAGCCAAGTAATCTGGACAAGTGCAGCATCCTTAGACATTGTTGACAGACTCTCTATTGGGTAAAAATCATCTAATTCTTCTGTCTTAAACTGAATAGGCAAATTGTGAACCTGAAGCTGTGTGGCAAAAATCCATGTCCTGATTGGTGGTTCTTTGAACACAATGAATGCACAGTGAGAGTCCATTTATGATGAGATGGAAAAATACAGACACCTATGGATGTAACCAGGGCTGTGACATTCAAGAGAAGGAATCTAAGCTGATGCTGGTTGTTCTTGATGTCTAGGATTGCAGTTATATTGTTTACTCTGTGTACAGAATGTGCTAGTTTATTTCTCCTTGAACCTCTATGTAATGTAAAGTCAATTTAAGACGTTGCTGAAGTAATGCTGTCAATTTTCTTCTTTTGATTTGAAATGGAACTATTGAAATAAAAATATTTTTTCTATCCCTGAGGTAGGCAACTGCACAACCTTCTAGTGGCTTCTTACCTTAGTGCTGGAGGAGGGCCACTACCTTTCCAGCTACCGTGCCAGCATTCAAGATAAGAAAAAGAGAAAGGAGGGACACAGAGGAAGGATATTTTCCCCTGGGGATCTTGTCATTTTGTTCAAGGGGAAAGCGCCTCCCTGGCCCACTGGCCAGTGATTGCTTTCCTGGAGCAAGGTTTGTAAGAAGGGGTTTGATTGCAGGGTGAGGAAGCCCACACACAGCCTCATTGCTAAGCCTCCATGAACCAAGGTATCCATGGTATCAGCAGACAGTAACCACTGAGGGAACGGCGGATAACTTGTTATCATTCGGGAAGGCTCTGTGAGGTAATGTCTAATCTAGCCAGAGATCATCTCTTTGCTTTTTCCTGTAGCGAATACTTTAATTTCCTATCCTCATCTGAGACATCATGGTAACACTGTATGACTTTATACTGAGACTTTCTTGGTCTTAGAAATGTAGAGCTTTAAACTACACTCTTGGTTTTACTTGGTTTCCTAAATGAACCAATCCTGAAGGTAGCAAAGCCCACGGTTCTTTTCCTGATGTTATCTTCATGATTCTGAACTCATAGTTAAGTGATGTAAGACTCTGTTAGAATCTGATTTGGGGACTACTTGGCCCATGTTGACAAGAGAAAATCTCCAATTGGTCAGATTCAGTTTCACAGCCAAACTTCTGTGTTTCCACTGACTTTCTACATATCTCGAGAGGAAAATGGGGGTCTCAGGAGGAGCCAAATTATTTCCCAATAAGAAGAATTAGAATTTTCAGAAGGTAAAAATACATATTTACCACCATTTGGATACTTCTCAGAAGTATTGCTGTAAATAAAAACTCATTTAGAGATGACGTGCCCTGCCTGTGGTGTTCTGAAATGCTTCCAGAACTGATTATAGTAAACCTTCCCCTGAAGCCCTTCCACATCTCTTGGTTCACTTGCCCTCGCACAGCCTGGAGGGGAGAGAAGGCTGGCCTCCTCTTCATCCACACAGAAGCCCTGCAAGGCATGGCCTCAGGGCTCGGACAGGGAGGGGCACTCAGGCACATCTCCATTAAAAAGACATTCTTCCTCAGGGACTGGCCTGTCTTCAAGTCCTCCTGGCTCTTCCTCCTGTGACTGTCACAGTTTGCATGCTCAGGCACTCAGTCGTGTCCAAGTCTTTTTGACTCCATGGACTATAGCCCACCAGGCTCCTGTCCATGGTATTTCCCAGGTAAGAACAGAGGAGCAGGTTGCCATTTTTTCTCCAGGGGATCTTCCCAATGCAAGGATAGAACCCATATTTCCTGTGCACTGGCAGATGGATTCTTTACCACTAAGCCACCTGGGAAGCCCACCCAGCACAAAACTCCACAAAAGGAGATACGATTAGTGTCACTCAGCTTAAATGATTTCTTATAACACTTACTTCCAACCAGTGTATCTAATATCATCCCATATACGCCACTGCAGATTTCATAATGCCTTGTGAAACGAAGATCATGGCATCTGGCCCCATCACTTCATGGGAAATAGATGGGGAAACAGTGGAAACAGTGTCAGACTTTATTTTGGGGGGCTCCAAAATCACTGCAGATGGTGACTACAGCCATGAAATTAAAAGACGCTTACTCCTTGGAAGGAAAGTAATGACCAACCTAGATAGCATATTCAAAAACAGAGACATTACTTTGCCAACAAAAGTCCGTCTAGTCAAGGCTATGGATTTTCCCGTGGTCATGTATGGATGTGAGAGTTGGACTGTGAAGAAAACTGAGTGCCGAAGAATTGATGCTTTTGAACTGTGGTGTTGGAGAAGACTCTTGAGAGTCCCTTGGACTGCAAGGAGATCCAACCAGTCCATTCTGAAGGAGATCAGCCCTGGGATTTCTTTGGAAGGACTGATGCTGAAGCTGAAACTCCGGTACTTTGGCCACCTCATGCGAAGAGTTGACTCAGTGGAAAAGACTCTGATGCTGGGAGGGATTGAGGGCAGGAGGACAAGGAGACGACAGAGGATGAGATGGCTGGATGGCATCACTGACTTGATGGACGTGAGTCTGAGTGAACTCCGGGAGTTGGTGATGGACAGGGAGGCCTGGCGTGCTGTGAATCATGGGGTTACAAAGAGTCGGACATGACTGAGAGACTGAACTGAACTGAAGTGACTGTGAGTATATCCTTGCAAAGTGTGAATGTGTGAGGCACAACTCCCCCTGAGCCGTCCAGAAGGGGGTTGATAAACATAAGCTAGTTAGATGCACTCTTGGATTAAAGCTTCATGCTTATGGGTTCGATTTCTGAGCAAATATCTGTATTCTGATTCCTCGCACAGCCTACCCACAGCTGTTTCAGCTCTTCCTCTCAATCCCTGGAGTATGTTTTGCACATTTCTTTTAAAACATTCATGTTCTATTTGATGTTGTCATCGCCTTGTGACTGCCATCCACATCAATGATATTGCCCCGTCACTCTGCTGCATTGAGGGCCCCTAAAAGTCAGAGGCGGGTCCTGATGGATGTACGCTCAGTTCAGGTTTGCTGAGAAAAATGGAACAGAATGGAAGATATGGAAGAAGCTGAATGGATTGAAATAAACTAAATGCAAATTGCTTATCCGGATAAGCTACAAAGGAGACTCCAGGGAGGTGGCAGTGGTGTAGGACAGCAGAGAAGCACTTTCTATGAGAAAACAAACCAAAAAAAGGTGCCCACAATCACTGAGCTTGAGAGAGAAAATTCTTTTCAGTAGAAATGTGTTCCCTGTAGAGTCTGAGTTCCATCCTCACAGCATGGTTTATCTGACATTGAGTCTAAGCCAATTAAGAGCTTCCTCTTGTTTCTCCTAAAGGAAAATACCCAAGGGTTTTAGAAAGCTTAGGGTGTTGAGTTCTGTCCCCATGGGTCCCCTCAGGGTCTTGTGCTTGTCTAGCAAAAGAGGAAGGCTTTTTTCTGCAACAAATGTTTTCGTAAAAAACGAGATGGTTTCATCTTTGGCTGGGACCCTTGCATAGAATGGCCACATCGATGACAATGGATTTAAATTCCTTACCAGAAAAAGCATGCTGCTGCTGCTAAGTCACTTCAGTTGTGTCCGACTTCGTGCATAGATCTCTTCTAAAATGGAAATGCTGGTGTTTGTCTTCCCCTCTGCTCGCTGAAGACTAGAGCTATTGAGCTTTTTTCTCCTCTTCATGAGGAACCAGCTTTTTTGAGAATTATTAGGGTTTCACTTACATCGATCCAGAAGGAGACAGGAAGGGAAAGAACATGGGGAGTGAGGGGAGAAAAAAATCTGTTTTTCTTCTGCTGTCAAAAAGAGAAGAAAAAGGAATACGCTAAAATCGGCTTTAACTGGAAGTCACTCTGTGTAAAGAAACAGTTTATTTCATACTTTTGTGATGTGAATGCTACTGAAAACAGGAGAAAAAATATCTATTTTAAAGACATAATTGTTGCAGTTTTACTGTAAGTACCAGCAGAATTTGTGCCTGGATGGAAAGACAGACCCAGCACGCATCAACTCAGTTTCCTTCTCACGTCCACAGAGCTCTGAATGAGAGCATCTTCTTGGATCTGAAAGACAGCTGGCAACAGGTACCAGCACTTCTAAGGTCCGAGGTGGCCATAGTGAGCAATGGAGGTGAAGCGGATGGCGAGTCAGGACAGGATGCCTGGCCAGCATCCCAAAGCCTCACCAGGCTAGGAGGGCTCCTACAGGGAGCACAGCTGGTCGCAGCTGGGACCCGCTCGCAGGAGGCTGAAGCTGAGGTTGCCAGCGCTTCCACAACCAGCTGAAAATGTTTTGCACCCGGAAAAACAAAACAGATGAGAAAAGAGGCTCACAGGAGCCAGGCGGGAACATCATCCCGCTATTTGTGAAGCGCGGGATAAACAAGTGCCTGTGCCTTGCATTCCAAGCCCTTTGGATCAGGGTAAAATTGATTCCAACAAAGCAAATGATGTATTATTAATGTTAGTGTTTCTTTTAAAGATTTGCTACCGGCCGGCATTGCAACAGAAAGGGAAAGCCTCTTCTACATTGCCAATTCTTTTTCTTCAGTTCTCTCTCAGTGGGATACTGTGTATATCTTTTCTCCCCCTTTACTTTTTTAGGTTTTTTTTTGAACAAAGAAATGGGAAGTCAGGAAAGAGAGGGAAAGTGTAGCAGCAAGGCAGACAGGAGAAGGGAAAGGAAAACGTGGAGCTATAGAGGGACATGGACAGGGGAGCAGAAGGTGAAAGGGGAAGGCATTTGGCTTTAAAAATTAGAGAGAGGGGAAAGTAACAGGAGGAGGCATTGGGATGCTTCTAGAATACTGACCTCGCACCCTGGACAGTCAGTGTAGACTTTACATCACCTTCGAGGAGACGTGAACATTTCCTCCTGTCTGACCATAGGGAAAAGCCTCATCTCCGTGGCGGCCTGGGTGGGGAGGGAGATTGGCTCCCTTGTCCCAGTTCTGTCTTGTGCCCATCCTACCAGAGGGCAGGTCCTGCCATCTGCCTTCACCCCCATGGTTCCACAGAAAGTGTCACTCCCAGCATGGCCCAGCATCTCATCTGCCCAGTTTCATACAAGACCCCACAACCAGCCTCATGGTAACCTCAGAGGGAAAGATGGTCATCCAAACATGACAGCTTAGCGTTTGTTCTCAAATAAGGTCCTGAGAACAGGATGTCCCATTCTTTCCTGGATCACATTTAATCTGTCCATCATCCAGCTACTATTTCGTGAGCAGCTAGGAACAGGGAGTGCCTGTTCCTGTCTGCCAAGTACAATGCCAGTACCAGAGGGCATCCTTCATCCCTTCATTCAGTACCACTATTGAGCGACAGCTGTGTGCCAGGGGCTGTTCTGGGCGCTAGAGATAGATCAACACAAAACAAAGTCCCTTCCTTCCATTTTATCCTGGAAGCACTGAAGAGGCAACAGACTGAAATGAACATACCAACATGGATAGGACTGTGCAAGCATAGCAGTCATCTCAGTGAGAAGGCGGAGCTAAAGTGCAGGTTAGAAAACGGGAATGCACGTTACTGTCTATTTAGATAAGAAGTGTGGCCATTCCTGGTGATAAGCCCAGACCACCCCTTAATGTCTCTGATCCTGAGTGCCCTTGGGCATAAGGCCATCCGTGTGATCCCATGGACTGTAGCCCTCCAGGTTCCTCTGTCCATGGGATTCTCTACGCAGGAATACTGGAGTGGGCTGCCATTTTCTTCTCCAGGGGATCTTCCTGACCCAGGGATCAAAGCAACATCTCTTATGTCTCCTTCATTGGCAGGCAGGTTCCTTACCACTAGCACCACACTGAACTGGGAAATTTCTGAGATCTCTTCCAACTCAGAAACTTTTCCATGTCTCTATCAGGTGAACTCATGGGATCAGGGGATGTCTCCTGGAAGGAATCAACACAAAACTGGGTCCTGAGGGAAAAGTAGAGGAAGCCAAGAAGAGGGGAAGGGAGTCTGTATGGGGAGGCATTATGAGAAAAGGAAGAATGAGCGTGTGGGTGCGGGAAAGCCCTTTGGAGACTGGAGCCACGTCGGTCATCTCAGCTGCCTAGTACCTTGGAATCCAAGGCCTGATGGCCTATCGGTTCTGGAGCAAGCCTTGTTCAGTGGCTACAGGAACAAGGGGATGAAGGGAAGGGGGTGCCCTGTGGTGCATGTGAGGCGGCAGCAGGTCATGACCTCAGGCCCAGCAGCACCTCATCACGGAGGACGTGCGGGTCACGGGCGATTGTGCCGTGGGGCCTCCTACGAGCAGCTGTGAAGTTGGCCATCACAGCCAGGCTGCAGGAGATCCCCGCGGTGGGACTCTTCTCTAAGACTGAGCAGCCGTCTCTCGGTGACCCAAGACAACCTGCTTTCCTCTGTGTAGCAACTGTGACTCATTTCATGGTGAAACATCCCCAGTGGAGACAAGAGAGCCCAGCTGTGTTTGGGTTTCACAGGCTGTCTCAAGATTCCTCTCAGATGTTCTGGTTTATGGCAAAGTTGAAAATACAGCATTATCGTGATCGTTATTGCCGTTTTCACTTATTCAACTCCCACTAATAATTAATGTTTACTGAGTACCCATCGTGTGCAGTGGGATTCAATAAGCATTGAATTAGACTTGGCCTCTGGCCAGTGGGCTTGTGGTAAATAAGAGAAATACAAACAAGTTGTCTCCTGAATTGCAAGCTACGATTTTTTTTCACAGGCTCCCCTTGGTTAAACTTCGGTGCACTAAAACCAAGAAATCTGACTTCAAGCTTGCCATTACTGTTTATACCAGTATTTCCCAAAATAAGTTTTGTGGGAAGAATATTGATAGATTATATATATATATATATATACATTTTAAAAAAGATACCCTGACAAATTTGTAAGCAATGGTTTGAACAGAAGTAAATATGTTCACTACTGCAGGATTTGCTGAGATTTTTAATAGGCTAATGTGCCTTGTAAGCACCAAGGAAGAGAAATAATATATACAAATTTTCAAACTTATTTTGGCATGGAATCATTCTCTAATAGACTATAAAAATGCAGTTTTGAAAATCTGTTCTAAAATTCAGAATGATTTTTTTAACCAGTGAATTTTATGTCTAATGCCTCTTTGCTCTTCTCTTAATTCACCAAAACCTTAGTAACACATCTGTATTACTGTTGACGAAGGTCTATGGATTAGCAGATGGTTCAGGAAGCCCTTCCTAGAATTTTACTGCTTGGGGGTTACCCAGGCAAGGATATAATATTAATACTAGAGGACAGTCTCTTTCACTGCCAGATAAGGATTTGAGGACCATGCTTTTATTAGTATTGAAAGAATTGGAGGGACTTCCTTGGCAGTCCAGTGGTTAAGATTTCATCTTCCAAGGTAGGGTGTAGGGTTCAATCCCTGGTTGAGGAGCTAGAACCCACATGCTTTGCAGTCAAAAAAATAAAACCTAAAACAGAAGTAATATTATAACAAATTCAATAAAGACTTTAAAAATGGTCCACATTAAAAACAAAAATAAAAAACAGTGGGCATCCTTGACACACACTGCAGTGGCTAAATAAATATGACAATACCAAGTGTTGATGACAATGCAGAGCAACTGGAACCTTGTGTGCTGAGTCATTGCTAGGAGTGTCAAATAGGGAAAATGCTTCAAATAACGGGATTTTGTATGAAGTTCAATATTATACTATGACAGAGCAGTTTCACTTCTAGGTATTCATTCAAGCTGCTGCTAAGTCACTTCAGTCATGTCTGACTCTGTGCGACCCCATAGACGGCAGCCCACCAGGCTCCCCCGTCCTTGGGATTCTCCAGGCAAGAACACTGGAGTGGGTTGCCATTTCCTTCTCCAATGCAGGAAAGTGAAAAGTGAAAGTGAAGTCG
The DNA here is from genome assembly GCF_014754425.2 of Oryx dammah. NCBI lineage: Eukaryota > Metazoa > Chordata > Mammalia > Artiodactyla > Bovidae > Oryx > Oryx dammah. The sequence goes on from NW_024070199.1 coordinate 33,092,954, forward strand.
CTCAGTCGCAACCCCATGGACTGCAGCCTACCAGGCTCCTCCATCCATGGGATTGTCCAGGCAAGCGTACTGGAGTGGCTTGCCATTGCTTTCTCCAAACATTCAAGAGGGCTGATTAAAAATGTCCCCTAAAAGACTTAAACAGGAATATTTTATTTATTATATCCATAAATCAAAGGAGAGTAAATATTCATCAAGAAAAGAATTAGGCTAGCAAAAGTAGTCATGTATGGATGTGAGAGGTAAACCGTAAAGAAGGCTGAGCGCTGAAGAATCGATGCTTTGAACTGTGGTGTTGGAGAAGACTCTTGAGAGTCCCTTGGACTGTAAGGAGATCAGACCAGTCCATCCTAAAGGAAAATCAGTCCTAAATATTCACTGGAAGGACTGATGCTGAAGCTCCAATATTTTGGCCTGATGTGAGAAACCAACTCATTGGAAAAGACTGTGATGCTGGGAAAGATTGAGGGCAAGAGGAGAAGGGGTGGCAGAAGATGAGATGGTTGGATGGCTTCACCAACTCAATGGACATGAGCTTGAGCATGCTCTGAGAGACGGTGGAGGACAGGGAAGCCTGGCGTGCTGCAGTCCATAGGGTCACACAGAATCCAACATGACTGAGCGACTGAACAACGCAAATGAAGCTGCATGAGAAAGATTGGATACCACTTGATCCCGTTAATTTTAATGTTTTCAGTCTACATAAATTCACAGTTGGAGTTAGTCGCTCAGTCGTGTCTCAGTCTTTGTGATCCCATGGGCTGTACCTGCCAGGTTCTTCCCTCTATGGAATTCTCCAGGCAAGAATACTGGAGCAGGTAGCCATCCCCTTCTCCAGGAGATCTTTCTAACCCAGAAATCAAATCCAAGTCTCCTGCATTGCAGTCAGATTCTTTACCGCCTGAGTCACCAGGAAGCCCTGAACAAATTCGTAGTGACAGAAATCAAGTCAGTGTTCACCTTGGGTTAAGGGGTGGGTCTAAAAGCGGTGGGAGAAATTGACTAGAGGGGCCCTGGAGGAATATTTGGGGTGAAGGAAACAGGCTGTTTCTTGATTGGAGTGGTAGTTACATGACTGCTTACAGTTGTCAAAACTCATCAAACAAAATACTTAAAATCTGTGCATTTGATTGTATGTAAATTAAATCTCAGTACAAACATGGAAACAAAGTAATTGGCACCCTTTCCTCACAGGGAAGCTTTGTTAGCTCTGTCAACACATCCCAGTCATGAAGTCCCATGAGCACTTGCCCATGGAAAGGACAGAAGATGCAAGGGACCCATCTGTCCTGTCGCAGGGGGCAGTGTTCATTCCAATCTTTTAGAATGATAGTGGTCAATCTCCAGATACTTAGAGGTGGATCAACTTGGAGAACTCTCGTGAAAGGCCATGAGTTAAGTTCAGTTGCTCAGTTGTGTCCAACTCTTTTTGTGACCCCATGAACTGTAGCACGCCAGGCTTCCCTGTCCATCACCAACTCCCAGAACTTGCTCAAACTCATGTCCATCGAGTTGGTGATGCCATCCAACCATCTCATCCTCTGTCATCCCCTTCTCCTCCCACCCTCAGTCTTTCTCAGCATCAGGGTCTTTTCCAATGAGTCAATTCTTCACATCAGGTGGCCGAAGTACTGGAGTTTCAGCTTTAGAGTTGGAGTTTCACCTTCCAATGAATATTCAGGACTGATTTTCTTTAGGATTGACTGGTTTGATCTCTTTGCAGTCTCAGGGACTCTTAAGAGTCTTCTCCAACACTGCAGTTCAAAAGCATCAGTTCTTCAGCAGTGGAAGCCAGTTCCACGTATGTGTTTTCCATGCAGTTCTACATATCTCCCTATGAAAGAACATGTTTCTGATACCTGGGTAGCTGATGAGTTGCCCTTTAGTTTTTTTAATTAAATTTATCACTGACTCTTGTGCACGTGTGCGTGGTCAGTCACTTCAGTCGTGTCCAGCTCTTTGCAACCCTATGGACTGTAGCCCGCCAGGCTCCTCTGTCCATGGAATTCTCCAGGCAAGAATACTGGAGTGGGTTGCCATACACTTACTTCTCCTGGGGATCTTCCAGACTCAGGAACACTGACTCTTGTTGAAAGTAAAAGTGAAAGTCGCTCAGTCGTGTCTGATGCTTTGTGACCCCATGGACTATACGGTCCATGGAATTCTCCAGGCCAGAATACTAGAGTGGGTAGCCTTTCCCTTCTCCAGGGGATCTTCCCAACCCAGGGATCAAACCTAGCTCCTGCAATGCAGGTGGATTCTTTACCAGCTGAGCCATGAGGGAAGCCTGGCTTTATTATTTAGCCCCAATTCTACTTTCTTTATTTCAGCATGGCATTTTGCTCATTCGTTGGTAGATGCTGGCCTTAGATGGTTTTTTTAATGTCATTTTTTAAAAATAATTTTTTTCAATTGGAAGATAATTGCTTTACAATATTGTGTTGTTTCTGCCATAACATCAACATGAATTGGCCATAGGTACATGTATGTTCCCTCCTTCTTGAACCTCCCATCCCACCTCCCACCCCATCCCAACCCTCTAGGTTGTCACAGAGCACTCAATTTGAACTCTCTGAGTCATATGACAATTTTCCACTGTCTAATTTTAAATATGGTAGTGTATATGTTTCCATGCTACTCTCTCAATTCATTCCCCCTCTCCTTCCCCTCCTGTGTCCATAAGTCTGCTCCCTATGTCTGCATCTCCTTTGTTGCCCTGCACATAGGTTCATCAGTACAATCTATCTAGATTCCACATATATGTGTTAATATACGATATTTGTCTTTCTCTTTCTGACTTACTTCCCTCTTAAAGGGTCCCCTCGGCATCAGGAGCAGCACCAATTCATCACAGAAATCAAGGACTAAACACAAGTAAAATTAATAGCTTTCCTGGGCTCTGCCAGTATCATTTTGATGAGAAAGGCAACAGTCATCAATTATATTATTTAACAAGTCATTAAACTGAGAAGAGAAGGATCAGCATAACCAGAGTCCACTCATCAGTTTACAGCTGATGAATAATTATCCACTGGGTTTCTTAAACACTTTATTCCCTCAGTGTTGCTGTTAGATTCTCAACTGGGACCAAGAAAGTCCTTGACCCAAATGCCTCTTTGGGAACAAGTGTCCAGGCAGAATTTGTGCAGCTGCCCTGTCTCTCTCCACTCTTCTGCTGTGCCTCTTCCCCTCCTCATCTTTCTCTTCTTCCCAACATCACCTTGATCCACAAAGACAGAGCACTTACTAGATCCCTGATACTCAGAGCTGTGTACTCTCATTTGTATTATCTCATTTAATCATTCCTTAACATACAGTTAGAAATGGTATGATGAACCCATTTCACAGGTTGAAAGTTGAGAATTTGAAATTCAAGTAACTTATGGAAGAACACAGTTTAGACGCAGATGATGGTGTTTGCTCCTAGATCTGTGTGACTCCAGCTAAAGTCCTTACACCCGAGTGTGTAACTGCTCGTGCCTTGACTTTCACTTTTGTGTAGGCAATGTTGCCTTTTTTAAATTGGGATATAGTTACTTCACAAGGTTGTGGCACTTTCTGCTGTACAGCAAAGTGAGTCAGCTGCATGCAATACATACCTCCCCCTCTTGGATTTCCTTTCCATTTAGGTCACCACAGACCCTTGAGTAGAGTTCCCTGTGCTCTACAGTAGATTCTCATTAGTTATCTAATTTACACACAGTAGCGTATCCATGTCAACCCCAGTCACTCCATTCACTCACTCATCCTTTCTCCACTTGGTGTCCATACGTTTGTTCTCTACATCTGTGTCTCTATTTCTGCTTTGCAAATAAGATCATCTATACCATTTTTCTAGATTCCACATATCAGCTTTAATGTATGATGTTTGTTTTTCTCTTTCTGACTTACTTCACTCTATGACAATCCCTAGGTCCATCCACATCTCTACAAGTGACCCAATTTCCTTGCTTTTTATGGCTGAGTAATGTTCCGCTGTATATACGTACCACATCTTCTTTACCCATTCTTCTGCTGATGGACATCTAGGTTGCTTCCCTGTCCTGGCTATTGTGGATAATGCTGCAATGAACACTGGGGTGCATGTGTCTTTTTGGATTATACTTTTCAACAGGATATATGGCCAGTAATGCTGTTGCTGGGGCAGCGTTCTATCGTATGTTAGCGTTCTCTCTCTACCTGCTGGATTTTGAGCTGCATAAACTTTAAAATATCTGCCATTATTATTTTTTTCTACTTAAAAGTCCTCCATACATTTAAAAATGAACAAAATGACATCTCAGCAAATCATTTTGTGTCACCTCAGATATAAATGTATATTTCATTTGCTACAGTATTTGCATTTTAGAAATGTTTTCAGGGAGTCCTCATTTGTAAATCAAAACTTTTTCAAGTTAATTACCCTATGCATCCGAAGAGAATTGACAATTAAAAGAAAAAAAAATAGAATCCTCTTTCCTAAAGCCAGTGATTGCTTGAATTCACCAGCCCATGCTTCCTGTCTTTTTGCATTCCACCCACCACACCCGGCCCCTAAGAATAAAAACAGGAACACACTCCAAAAACAAGTGTGCTCCTCATTCTGATGGGCTTTTTCCAGACTTGAGCCCGTTTCCTGTGTTGAAGGTCACCAGTGATCTGTGTGTCCATCTGGATACTTGTATGCATGTTGGAACGAGTGTTGGTATCTGTGCATGAGATAGAAAGACATCACATGAGTTCAGCATCCGTGTAACAGGGATGGCACTGCAGGGTATTCTTTCCTGTGCTGGAAGGGAGGTGCTGGGGCTGCCATGACAACGTTCCACAGGCTGGGGGCTTCCACCGCAGACATCTATTTTCTCACAGTTCTGAAGGGTGGAAGTCAAGATGAAGGTGCACGCAGGGCTGGTTTCCTTCGAGGTCTCTCTCCTTGACTTGCAGATGGCCACCCTCTTGCTGCTTCTTCACCTGGTCTTTTCTCTGTTCACCTGGATTCCTGGTGTCTCTTTCTGTGTCCTGATCTCCTCTTATATGGGCACCGTTCAAACTGGGTTAGGGCCCCGCTAGAGGACTCCTGTTACTATAATCACCTTGTTAAGGGCCCCATCTCTAAATGCAGTCACTTTCTGGGGTAACGTATAAATTTGGGAAAGGAACACAATTCAGTCCATCATAGGAGGTTAATACATTTCTCTAATTTGCTCTTTAGAGCTTCATGTCTAAAAAATGAAGTCTTACAATAACTTTGTTTCTATAAACTCAATGACCCACTTCAGGTCAGTTCAGTTCAGTTCAGTTGCTCAGTGGTGTCCGACTCTTTGCGACCCCATGAACTGCAGCACATCAGGCCTCCCTGTCCATCACCAACTCCCGGAGTTCACTCAGACTCACGTCCATCGAGTCCGTGATGCCATCCAGCCATCTCATCCTCTGTCGTCCCATTCTCCTCATGCCCCCAATCCCTCCCAGCATCAGAGTCTTTTCCAAAGAGTCAACTCTTTGCATGAGGTGGCCAAAGTACTGGAGTTTCAGCTTTAGCATCATTCCTTCCAAAGAAATCCCAGGGCTGATCTCATTCAGAATGGACTGGTTGGATCTCCTTGCAGTCCAAGGGACTCTCAGGAGTCTTCTCCAACATAGAATTGATAAAATACAACAGAAAACAGGAGAAACACACATATTACATCTCTGGGATTTAGGGCAGCCCTAAGACCTCCTGAAGGACAGGGAGGCCTGGCATGCTACAGTCCATGGGGTCACAGAGAGTAGGACACGACTGAGTGACTGAGCAATGACAAAGACCTCCTGAACTTCCTCACAGACCCCACCAAAACCCACCCTGTATTCTTATTTCATGGGCTCTGCTGGGACTCAGGAAGGGACCCCAGGGATAGGTGAGCAGAAGGGAATAAGCACTCCAGGGGTCCAGTAATCATAAAATAAACCAGCAGCATGGGGAGCGGGGGCAGTACCTCCAGCCACAGTGAGGGAGGGGCCTCAACAGACTCCCATGGGCCGCAACAGACTGATGCTGGGACTCAGAAGAAATGCCACTCAGGGTGGCACACGTTCTTTGACCAGATTGGCCAGAGCGGAGGTTCTGGGAGCAGCTATTCCCTTCACCTGCAGGGACCACAACTGAGGGCTTTGGAGGAGAACCCACAGGATCCAGTAAGGTGTCCTGGTCCTAGTAAAACCTGCTGAGGTTCGGAGTGGAGCTCCACTTTGGTGAGAACATGAAGCTTGAGACAGAAAAGCATCATCAGAATGGAGGACACCAACAGCGAGCTTGGAAGGGAGGCCAGAGGTTCCAGCCAGTTTGTGGTCACTGTAGAGGACTTCCTGTTTCTGCCCACCCATGGGGGCTGAGGTCCTGCATGTACAGGACAGGATGGGGCCGGGCTGGACAGAGTCAGAGGGTACAGGTCTCACTACCGAGTGCAGCTGGGGCTGAGGTGCCCAGGCCACGGGGACACTGAGACCCAATTGTTGTTTGACCTTGTCTCTCCTTTGGGACTGTCCTCTCCTTCATGAATAAATCCACTTCCTCTTAGTTTACTCTCTCCTTGACTGCATGTTTCAGAACGCATTCTAGTGCTCCTAGAGGGAGGAAGCGCCTCCCTCTCAGGGTGCACTCTCCTTGTCAGTGTCTTAATTCAGTACTGAGCACTGTCGAGTCCTCTGCAGCCCTGATAGGGAGGGCCTGGAGCCATTGGCCTAGCTGAGGTCCCTTTAGTGACGACTCTTTACTCTGTGTGGGTCCATGAGGATGTCTCCCTCACAGGGTGGGATTTTCCCAAAAGAGAGGGCCCTGAGGAGAGGGCTCTGCATCCAAAGTTTCCCCAGGGCTCTTTCCTGACCTTCCGTTGATTTCCCCCTTCGTGTGAATTTTCACAAACGCCTCATAGTAGCTGTATTAGCTTGGGGTTTCCCTGATGGCTCGGATGGTAAAGAATATGCCTGCAGTGCAGGAGACCCTAGTTCAATCCCTAGGTCAGGAAAATCCCCTGGAGAAGGAAATGGCAACCCACTCCAGTATATTTGCCTGGAGAACCCCATGGACTGAGGAACCTGGCAGGCTACAGTCCATGGGGTTGCAAAGAGTCAGACTCAACTGCATGACTAAACACTTGGACTTTTCACTTTTGTATTAGCTGAGAGCCCTGAGGATGGCTTTGCCAAAGCCTCTTCCCTGGTGGTCCACTGCTTGGCACCTTTTGTTCTTGCGGGAAGATGATGGTGCAATGGGAGGTTCTCTTTGCCTTGCATTCGGCAGCTGTTCCTTCTAACAAGGTGCCATGTCAGGTTCCCCTTCCAGGCCAAGGGAAGACAGTGGACTCTGAATCACAGTGAGAGAAATGACCTGAGAGCCTAAGGAAACATGGAGAGAACTCCCTGGTGGTCTTGGGTAAAGTCTTATTGGGTTAATGTTCTGAACATAAGAGGTCTATTTTAGTGGGTGTTGGAGCAGCTGGTAGACTGGTGGCCTGTTGGTTTGCTGAGACTGAGCTCTCAGGGCAGCCCTTGAAGATAGCGAGAGGGATGTGGTGGGTCCAGGCCACCACTGACCCCCCGCAGCGATGATGCACGGGCCCCTGGTGCTGCGGCTTCTCAGTCCCAGTGGGGAGAGAGGCTTCGCTGCAAGCCCCACTGCAAGGCTCATCCTGCAGCTGGAAGCTCACCTCCACTCACTCCATTTATCTGAAGCCCTGGCACAGGCTGCATGCTGCTGTGACCGAGTTGCCATGGAGAACTTGTATGCTCTTGGCTTCCTCGCTGCTTTTACAGGCACTATTACAGAGGAGAATGTCTTTGCTGCTAGGAAATATAAATATTACCCAGAGATGCTCATTTTCTCCCTCTATGATGATTATTAGCAGAGATATGCAAGAAGACTTCATTACACAGCATTGTCCTTGGTGATGAGCCCGCTGTAGCTGTTCCGAGGATGGATCAGGCTGCCAGGAATGAATCGTGTTAACCCTCACCTAGCTACTAGATAGATATCTACTAGATAGATAGATATGAAGTAGAACTATTTATACATTGAACAGATTTCTCTGTGGAGTACCTACTATGTATGAGGCCCTGGGGATACAGAGACAAATAATATACTCTTCTGCCTTCAGAGAACTTATATTCTAGCAAAGGAAAAAAGAACTGCAAACTGAATGTAAAAAGGCTTGATGTGTTCCGTCGTGTCTGACTCTTTATGACCCCCATGGACTGACTGTAGCCTGCCAGGCTCCTCTGTCCATGCGATTCTTCAGGCAAGAATACTAGAGTGGGTTGCCATTTCTTCCTCTGGGGAATCTTCCTGACCCAGAGATGGAACCCACATCTCCTGCATTTCAGGCGGATTCTTTAGCAGCTAAGCCACGGAGGAATATTCTAGTAAAGGAAAAAAGAACAGCAAACAGAATGTAAACAAATAGTCAAACGAAACCACATGTTGCCATAGACTTCTTTACCAAGTGTGAAGAGGCCAAAATGTTCAGAATCCTAAAATGTCACATGATTTAGCACTTAGCATAAAATCCAAGCTTCTCCTCTATAATTGCATCCTTAACGACTTATCTACCCTCACCTCATAGCCACTGCCCCACCACACACGCATACACACACACACAGACACACACACACATACTCCCTGGCCTTCATTGACTCTGCTCCAGTTTTGAAGCCTCCTTCCTACTCTTTGTCTTGCTCATCCCCGTACCAGGGCCTCTGCACATGGGGCTGCTTCTGCCTACAGTGTTCTTCCTCCACATCTGTAAATGCTTACCCCCCATCCTTGGTGTTAAGGGTCCACATCTCTGGCCTTCTGATCTAGAGCAGAAGCTACTCATTCTCTAATATATCACCTTGTTTCATTTTCATCATCATATATTTTCTTCTCATTTTCCCACATTTTTTCCTTGGCATCTTCTCTTTGTTTCTCACTTCCTCCCCTAGACTATACATCCCATAAATAATACACATCTCTGCTTGATTGGTGCCTCCCTAGCACTTCACTCAGAACAGGGTAGGTATGCCCTAGAGGTTTGTTTAAAGAAGGATGCCAGGGACCTCCCTGGTGATCCAATGGCTGAGACTCCGTACTCCCAGTGCAGGGAGTCCAGGTTCGATCCCTGTTCGGGGAACTAGATCCCACATTCTGCAGCTAAGAGTTCACATGCCACAGCTAAAGATCCCCCATGCAGCAAGTGAGACCCAGCACAGCCAAATAAAAACAAACAAAATTTAAGAATAAATGCCAGTGAGACAAGTGCAGTAGCCTCAGAATATCTGCAGAGCTCTGACTGTCTAACTGAGATTGGTAGTGGTTACTTTCAATAAAGTATAGAGGACAGGTTAATTGGAGGTGAAGTAATGAGTGTAATTCCAGATATCTCCAGTTTGGGGTGTTGGTGATATCTGGATGTGACTGGCTTGGTGTGTAATTAGACTCATGACTCTGGAGTGTCGGAGAGTTCTGGAAGGTGTATATAGTTTTGAGAGCCATTCGCATGTACCATAAATGATCTAATTCAGTATGAGGCGTCCCTTAAAATTAGTCCCCAGGCAAAGGTAGAGCAATTTTACCTTGCAATCCTTATAGAGCCTTCCACAATCCAAAGTGTTCTCTCAATTACTTATTTATTTAGAACAATGAAGTCATGTTTGGGCGGACACATTAACTGAAACTACCTCCGTCACTGATATTTTGGAATAATTAGGAGATGGTCAGAAAGAATCGATTAAAACATGGTTAAAGATTTTTAACACTGATTTAAATAATTTTTATGGCTATGACCTGATGTAAACAGATTTTTAGAAATCATTTTAAAAAGCAACATAGTAAGTGGAAATCAGACATATATGCAACTCTGTCGAAAACTAAACAGCCAACTTCTATGCAAAGAGATACTGGTGATTCAGAGCTTAATTTCTACGGATGGCCTCATAAGGTGATTCAAAAAAGCAGAATGTGTGCTGGTACAAACACTGGTATGAAGATACTGGGCTTTGAAAGCTGTGTTGGATGACACGTGAATTCCTCCAAGGGAAATCTAAGAGCCTGATGTCATCATCCATAGGAAGAGTTTAACTGACCCCCAGTGGGGGAAAAGCAACATTTCTAAATTAATATACTGGTTTATGTATGAAAGTGAAAGTCACTCAGTCATGTCCAACTCTTTGTGACCCCATAGACTATACAGTCCATGGAATTCTTCAGGCCAGAATACTGGAGCGGGTAGCTTTTCCCCTCTCCAGGGGATCTTCCCAACCCAGGGATCAAACCCAGGTCTCCCGCATTGCAGGTGGATTTTTTACCAGCTGAGCCATAGGGAAGCCCAAGAATACTGGAATGGGTAGCCTATCCCTTCTCTGGGGGATCTTCCTGACTCAGGAATCAAACCAGGGTCTCCTGCATTGCAGGTGGTTTCTTTATGAGCGGAGCTATCAGGGAAGCCCAAGGTTTTTGTATAGTGTTATTTTAAATGCATATGTTCATTTAAGTTAAATAATTTAATATGATATACAAGCATTGGTTATTATTTTATCTTCAACCCTAAAATTTTTCAAAATTCTGTTTTGATTCTCCTCATTTGAGATATGTAGGGCTATCTTGTGGTCAGGTCTGCCTTATTCTTATCTATGTGTATAGTAGGTGGTAGTTGATACACAAGAGGATTTCATGGGGCAGGAGACAGAGTTGAGGACAGAGTCAGTACCCACCCTGAGCAAAGGAGTGGAGGAAAAGAAGTCTGTTTAGAAGACTAAGAGGAATGAGAATTTAGGAAGTGGAAGAACCAGGAGAAAGTAATGAGGTCGATCCCAAGAGAAAAGACCATGTCAAAAATAGGGGATTTTAATAATACTACTACTAGTAGTAGTAATTACAATATAATGGATTAGTCTGTATGTCCTGGACCTTTCCATGGAGCGGTCAAGTGAAGCAAGACTGAAAAGAATCCATTGCATTCATATGGTGTCTGCTGGTCACCTTGGCCCAGGCAGTTTAAGTGGGGTGAGCAGGTCAGATGCCTGCTGCAAAAGTGTGAACAGAAGCAAGGGAAGCACAGGAAGAAATGTACATCTTTTACAATTAGTTTGACTGCAGGGGAAGGAGAGGTGTGTACTTTGGCTCAAGGGGGGTTTACAGTTTCAGGAGTTGTTTCTAATGAGAGGAAAGCATTGGGCATCATTGTAGGTTGAAGAACAAAAGCCAGAACAATCCAGAGAGTAAAGGGGACTGATGGGATAAACAGGGTCCCAGCAATGAGGATGTGAGGAGACCACGTCAGATGGAGATGAGTTTTGACCAGATGATGGAGCGCTTCTTCCCTTGGACCAAGAGGTAATGAGATGAGGGATGATAGAAGTCTGCAAGCATGGAGTCACACAGCAGAACACTGCCTTAACCTTGGCGAACACCTTGAGGCCAGGTAACTCGTTCTGAAATCATCAGCACACCTGCCTTTAGAAGCAGGTTGAACAACAGTGGTAGGATCTGAGTTCTGAGTTTAGAATCCTTGACTTCCATTTTGTTCCATAGAACATTAGTAGTAAGATTTGAGAGGGACTTCCCTGGTGGTCCAAGTGGCTAAGACTCCAATGCAGGGGAACCAGGTTCAATCTCTGGTCAGGGAACTAGATTCTATATGCTGCAAACTAAGAGTTTGCAGGCTGAAAGTAAAGATCACACATTTAAAAAATAGAAAAGTAAGACTTAGGAGAGTCCCTGATCGCCATGATTTTTGTGGTACTTGCCTCCCTTTCCACCTGACCCAGAAACCCCTTTCTCACAGTGTTGCCCTGGGAACAGGGGGAGGAGCTTCATTGCCCCCACGGTCTTCTCAGATGAGCACACTCTTCTTTTTCTGGGCTACAGAGCACTAGCCTATTGAATGAGAGCATTAAACCGCATCTCCAGATCCTCTTCCAGTGCCAACATGTGATGTATCTATAAACACTTAGCTCCCACCAAGCCTTTAAATAATAAAACAAGGTGGAACATAATGAAGGGGCCCAATGAGTCGTATAGACAATTTGTGCTGTGAGCAAGTCTTTTTAAGTTGACGGATGTGACATTGTTCTCAAGGAAAAGAAAACTTCAGCATTTTATTTTCAAGAATTACCCTGATCCAAATTAGGTCATGGGCATGTGAGGGGGGAGGTTGGGAAAAGTCCCAGAGCAGCTCGCAGGTGATACAGACTTGACTTTCTTCCTAAGCCCAGAGAAGGCAGAGGAAAGGCCCCAGCGAGCAGCATGGCTGGCTGGAGCCACTGGGCTTCCGTCTGGGGCACCATTTCTGCCTGCAGAACAATGAGCCTTTAGGCCCTGGGACGAGTCTGTTATCAGCCAGCGGCAGGCTGAGGAATAATCTCCAGCCACTAGCGACAATGGGTGCCGTATCTCAGGCCAGTTAATGAGCAGTCTTTAAACTTCATCAGCTGGATTTTATTATCCTTTAGTTTCACACCTCTCAGCCTACAACAGGCTTATCTCCTTTTTGTTGTTCGGTGGGGCCCCCACCCCCTCCACAAAGGAGAAGATATTAGTTGACCTTTTTGCTTTCCTCCCTTTCTTCAAGTTGGAAGCCACAGCATTATAATACGCCTCTATACAAATACACACAGGTGCCTGCATAATTAAAATGACCTGCCTCAGTTTCTTGTGTTCAGTCCTGGATCCAGAAGAGCCAAATAGGTATCTGCTGCATATTAATGGTACAGGCCCGAGGAGCCCACCCTGCTGCCTACTGGGGTCTTGCTCTCTGAGCTGGGAAAGGATTCATCTTCATCTCTATCTCAGCGAACCCCATGGATTCTGTTGTAGGAACCACTTCCTACACCAGCTCAGAGACACCTAGTACGAATAAGATCTCATCTGCCAAGGCCAATGGTTTCCACGTTGCCAATTCAGTTCAAACCATCAATTGGTCTTTTCAATTTGTTTCCATGAAAATTCAATTGTTATTCCAACAGGAGTTGACTAGGCTGGATGAAGGTTTTATTTTGTCCTATTGAGTCACTAGGACTTTCCCTGCGACACTGCCCTCGGCTCTTGTAACCTGTGTGTGAAGTGTCTTCTCTGAGTCTGGGAAGGCAGTCCTCAATGAGAAGGAAGGGGGCATCTTGGGATGATCAGAGTTTCTCTCTCTAGATGAGTGTGTATTGGGAGAGGCCAAGACAAAATTATTCTGAATTCAGAAAAAGAGTCCAAAGTATGAAACAGTGACCCGGATATTCAAAATTAGTCTGTAGTCAACCTTAGTTTTTCACTGTTAAAGAGGTGCATAGGTTAGTGACAAAAACAAACAAACAAACAAAGAATTTTGTCTTATTAAGTAAAGTGTTTGGAAGAATTCAGAATGATTTCCAAAAGGAGTTAAACATGAAAATGAAAAAGAATTAAACAATATACAAGATATTTTTATGACCTTGAATATGGGAATAACTTCCTAAGCAAGACTCGACTACAGAAGTTATAAAGGACAAGGTTGACAGATTTGGTGATTTGAAAAAGTACAATGAAAGACAGATTGTGAAATGAAATTAAAATATAAATAGCAATCTTGAATAAAATATCCTCAGTGTCTATAAGAAAAGAGTCAACCAGACACAGCATATACATAGATTTCTTATAAATCTGACAAAAGGAAAAAAAAAAAGACAATCCAATAGAAAAAAAATGAATACAGAGAAAATGTATTGAACAATATAAATAGATAATAAATATAATAATAATCATTTATTCCAGTAGAAGTCAAATTTTATAAATTATGGCAGGAGGTATTTTAAAGCAATGGGATTGGCAACATGTATGGAGGTAAATAAATTTCATTTTGGTGAGAACCAGAGAGGTAGGCATCCTCATGACCCAAGGTGAAGTTGGAAGCTGGTAAACCACTGGGGACAAGAGTTGGAGCACTGATCAAATTTAATTGAGAATTTCCAGTCCATTCGGAAGGAGGTCAGCCCTGGATGTTCTTTGGAAGGAATGATGCTAAAGCTGAAGCTCCAGTACTTTGGCCACCTCATGCGAAGAGGTGACTCATTGGAAAAGACTCTGATGCTGGGAGGGATTGGGGGCAGGAGGAGAAGGGGACGCCAGAGGATGAGATGGCTGGATGGCATCATGGACTCGATGGACGTGAGTCTGAGTGAACTCCGGGAGTTGGTGATGGACAGGGAGGCCTGGCGTGCTGCGATTCATGGGGTCGCAAAGAGTCGGACACGACTGAGCGACTGAACGGAACTGAAGAATCCTTTCTAAATAAATTCTTACAGAGGTGGAGAGGAATCTTCACGGCAACACTGTTAACTGAGAGAAAAGCAGAAACAATATAAATGCTCGTTAAGAGGGGAAAATGTACAGGAGTTCCCTAGCAGTCCGGCGGTTAAGACTCTGTGATTCCAATGCAAGGGGCACAGGTTTGATCCCTAGTTGGGGAACTAGGATCCTATGTGTCAAAAAAAGAGAGGAACGTGTAAAGAAATTCTGGTGTATCTTTCTATGCAGCCAATAAAAAGAATAAAGTAGGGGCATACAGATATGGAAAAGTAGCTTGTGAAAAGTTGCAGAATCATAAGCATATTATTATCCTAGTTACATAAAAAGATCAATGCATAGACACATACTTGAATATGTGTGACTGCACCAAAAATGCATTCTTAGGTTGAATCACAAAAGGAGGAAATAGATGATGTTCTCAGTCGTTGAATGGCCCAGGAGTTTTTCCACCACGTGGCAGAGCAGACTTAAACCCAGATGCCCTGATCCTCAACGTTTCTCAAGCATTCAAGTGCAGCAGAGCAGGGCTTCTCAAAGGTGCCTGAGGGCCTGCTGGGGGTTTGTTTTAACTTCAGATGCTGTTCAGTGCAGCTGGATGGGGCCTCCTGAGTCAGCTGCACCCTAGTAATGCCAGTGCCGCTGGTCAAGGATAACACTTTCAGAGCAAGAACTTAGAATTTCCTGGAGAGTTTGCTGTCCTGGCCTCAGCCTTAGAGATAAGAAAACTAAGTGCTTTTGTGTGAGAGTGACCATGCTCCTGCTGCTGCTAAGTCGCTTCCGTCGTGTCCGACTCTGTGCAACCCCAGACAGCAGCCCACCAGGCTCCCCCGTCCCTGGGATTCTGCAGGCAAGAACACTGGAGTGGGGTGCCATCGCCTTCTCTGGAGAGTGACCATAAGATGTCATTTTTGTGCCCAATGATAGTGGGAAAAGTGATGGTAGTGAGGGGACGAAACAGGAAGGGAAGTGAGTGAATTGAAGTGAGTCAAAGATGCAATGAGATCCCCAAAGTATGAATCCCAGATGATATTTACACGGAAGCTACAAAGAGAAAGTTGAAGATGTAATTCAAGTCAAATGTCTCCAAGTACTGGATGAGTGGATGTTTTTTTAACATGATTAATCCAGATAATTGGTACGAGTGAAAAGTGAAAGTGTTAGTTGCTCAATCGTGTCCAACTCTTTGCAACCCTGTGGACTCTAGCCCGCCAGGCTCCTCTGTCCATGGGCTTCTCCAGGCAAGAATACTGGAGTGGGTTGTCATTTTGTTCTCCAGGGGATCTTCCCAACCCAGGGATTGAACCTGGGTCTCCTACATTGCAGACAGATTCTTTACCACCTGAACCATGAGGGCATTTCTTTTATCACTTCTTACACTCATCCAACTGGACAGTCATTGCAAGAGGTGCTGAGAACAATGTCCATGGTCTTGCTGAGACCATGAGCCCTCTTTGCTGGAGATCTGGAAATTCTGCCGTCTTTGCTACTCCAGTCCCTCCTGCTGTGTGACTGACCTTCAGAGGTAATTTCCAGCTGCCAGCTCAAGCACTGATTTCCAGCAAAGCCTAATTGCCCAGGTCTGGTCACCAGCTACCTTCTCTCCATAGAAATGCACTCTGATGCCATGAATTACATGTTTTCCTAAGAGATAGGCCAGAAGGATTAAGATATTTTGTCTTGATTGTTGAGTGCCTTTTCCTTCTTCCCTTCCAGAGAGCTTAGGAGGCAGTGTAATTGAATCTGTGTTTCTCTGTTTCGCATGGCAGAGGAATCTGCTCTCAGGGCATCTAACAAGGAGGCTCTGGCCAGGAAGCAACCCCAGCTGCATTATTTAGATGTTATAAATCACCGTCTCTCCTTCAGTGCCGCTAGCTCCCCGCTCAGCATGACTGATGGGCAGAGATCATACTCAAGGTCCTCAAACACTCAGCTTCCCAAGGGCTGAAAGTTCTCAGAGATGCTGAGTTTTTTAATTTCACAGGTGGTGGTGGACAGTCCTCTGGGCAGCCTCAGGAGAGGGGGCTGTGAAATGGCAGATGCGTGGGGCTGGAGATCTGACTTGTGATCTGCTTCTCCTTGAGTTCACTCAGCATCCTCACATCCCTCATTAATCTCACTCAGGCCTATTGCCCATCTATAAAGTGGGATAAGTAATCCTACCTAATTTCATGGTCTTTTATTTAATTACTGAGACACTGTGTTTATCCATCATCGGAAATGAGCTGGTCCACACATGTCGACATCTAAATAAAGCCCCAAAGCAATTTTTAAATTTCAAGCACTGCTATGGAAATATTTCCAAGAGGTTCTGTTAAAGAGGAACCTTTCCTTGGCTTCTTAAATCTAGTAGAGCTGATATTGTTTAATCTTGTTTTAATGACTCAAGGTCATCGTTATGAATAGTGTTTATTGAGCAAGGCTGAGTGTCAGAGATACCCTCCAGAGCTATTGAAGTGCATGGCTATTTGCTCCTGTGAAAAATAGCCCCCAGATGCTAAGCTTTTGAGTTCCTTTGTCTACCTTTTATAGTATTTCCTGATTCCTCCTTGCTGTCAGGTTACCAGTCATCAATTTTTTGCTGCTGGAATTCATTTATCTTTACTCACCATATGCCTTCCTCCTGAAGACCCTGTCCTGTCTCCTTCATCACATCTAAGTGTTTATTATACAGTCACACTCAAAATGTGATCCATTGATTCCCCAAGACCCTTTCAGAGAGGTAGTGAAGACAAAGCTATTCTCATAGTATTACTAAGACATGATTTGCTTTTTCCAAGTATTGGCATTTGTCCTAACAGTACCAAGGTCATGGTGGGTGTACTGGTGAATCTTACCACTCATCTGTTTAAGCATCATTGACATCTGCTCATCTTCACTGTATCCCTCATCACTAGACACTCATAGTCAGAAAAAGAAAAGAATAAAAAGCCAGCTTAGTGAAAGAAGGCATCAAAATTTGATTTTACTACATCTCAACACTGAATACCTGCCTTTTCACTACTCTGTGAAAGGCGATAGAGGTCCACCTAAAGCACAAAGCACAGCTCTTTCTCAAGGAAAAATCACTTGTTAGACAATCTGAGTTACAAGCTAAAGTAGCCCCTTCTTTGTCTGGAAAACAACATTTTTCCTGGAAAGGACAGTTGACAGCTGCCCTGCAGTCACCCAGACGTTGTTATTCAGCAGGTATTTCCTTGAAAATGAATAATGCAAACCCGGCACTCAGGGAACAGCTGACAGCACTTGTAACAAAACATAGAGTTTGAGTTTTCCCGAATATGGGAAATTTGTATTTACTTTATGACCTTAGTGGGTTCCCAATGCCCAAGGTTTTCTTAATGAGATTGGCAGTGATATTCACAGCTCTGTGTCTTTTAAAATTATATAATGAAGTATGTTAGAATTTGGAAGATCTACACAAATCAGTGGATGAAAGTTTTCTAAATAATCAACACACAATGTTCCCAAATGATGCATGGATAAAAGAGCCAGTCAAAGAGGAAGACAGGACAGAGGATTTTAGAGTAACGGAATACAAAATATTCCTTGATGTAGGGGGCTTCAGATTTCACAGTGAAATTAAGCTTTAACAAAGTACCACTTGTTAAATGCTGCTGTATACCAAGGAAAAATACTTGCAGCTATCCGAAAAGGCTACTAGATACTTTCTTTTGTGACTGTATCTCTGTGTGGCATTTTCTTCTCACACTTCAAACACAACAACCTATTATAACAGAAGCAGATATGTGAGGGATCTAACTGTGCCTGCTTAGTGAAATATTAAAGCTATTTGCCAAAATGTAAAACTCTTCTCACTGACTTTTATTTAAGAAGATAACCATTTTTCATTGGAATAGGTTACCTATGTTAAAGTGTAATGAGTTTATGATTGTTATTTTAAAGAAGTAATTAATTTTTTCAGCTTTAATAATTTCTAGTCTGGTAAATATTGATATTGATAAGTATAATACAGTAAAGCAAGTTCTTTGTGGTCCTCAGTAATCTTTTAAGTATCAGTGAGTCCCGAGACCAAGAAGTTTGTATTATGGTGATGAATTAGCTCTTACTTCTTATATAGCATTGACTCCTCAGAGCCTCACAACAATCATGCAAGGTAAGCTGATAAGGAATTGCCATCATCATCTTGCTGCAGGGAAAACTAAGGCATAATTAATTACGGCAAGTCTAGATTACAATCCATATCTTTAAGCTGTCTGGCTGGGGTATGTTATTCTACAATTAGCCTGGAGATCAGAGTATAACCAGATTTATGCCATTTGTGTCTGACATGAGCATAAGTCAGGTCTGAGTGGGCTCCTGAGCTGGTCCTGGGTCATGCATGCTAAGATGGTAGGTCACCCGTCTCTTTTCTGCTCAATTTCCTTTCTTTCCTCTACCCTCACATCTGCCTGTCTCATTCCTTCACTCCCTTCAGGGGTCTGCTTATGACTGCTGTATCAAAGAGGCTTCTCTGCCCACCCAGGACATAACGGTTCCAGCCTCCTCAACCCACTTGGCTGGTTTTCCTTGCAGGACTAACTCATCAGTGTGTTGACTGGCCCTTCTTACTGGAATCTAAGCTCTTACGTGTCTGTTCTGTGAGTGTCCCAAACATAGAACTGTGCCTGGCACAGGGGAGGTGGTCTGATAAACAGCAAGATCCCAGTGAATAGCACAGGGAACTATAGTCAATATTTATAATAAACTATACTGGAAAAGAATCCAAGAAATAATATCTATGTAATAAAGCCATTAACTATACATATAATTAAACTACATAAATCAGCTCTGCTTCAAAAAAAAAAAAAAAAGGATGCTGTCCATATTTGTTGAGTAAAAGAATGCATGTCTTGAGATGTTTGGGATGTTTCTTTGGGAACCATTGGTCTGGCCAGATAAATCCCCTCCCAGACACATCCCACTGTATGCTCTGAGCAGCAGCAGGACTTATTTCCCTTCCTCCTTAGAAGGAATAAACTGTGGGGTAAGAGCTTCATTTCTTCCTGGTCAGACAACATTCTGAGCCTCAGTCTCTTGAATTATCACAGCAGTATCTTAGCTTGCCTCCTCTAGTCAGCAATCTCTGGGACGGAGGTTTTAGCTTTGGATAGAGATTTCTTGGAAACACCACTTGAAGGAGGTGAGGAACGGGTCCGGAGGCTGAGACCTTGAGCTGAACAGCTCCTGTCACATGTGCCTGGGCTCATTCTCCAGGGAGCTCTGGCTGCTAAGAAGCTGTCCTGAGTGGAAGCTAGGGCCCAGCCCCTGTGGCCTCGAGAGCATGCTGCCCTGGGATGGGACCTAACATCGCATGGGGCAGCCCATCACTCAGTTCCCTGGGGGGACTCAGCACACAGCACTCCAGACATCTGGGTGAATGAGTGTTTCAGTGCAAAGGGGGACTCAGATCCAGCATGCATGGCCTTCACCATAGAACACGAAACAGAGAATTCATGGCAAGTGCATGCCACTCTGTAAGTACACAATACATTTTAGTTGCTATCATCATCATCATCGTTGTTGTTGCTGTTTTGACGTTTCTTTATAGCCCTTGTTGTTCTCTGATGTTATATACGTTATTTATGGGTTGTCTGTTTATGATCTGTCCCTCCACTAGAAGACAGGACTTCTATCACTCAGTGCATTGTTATCAGTCATTAATCAGTCCTGAAAAGCAGCAGGCATTCAGTAAATATCCATAGAAAGAATGCATCCTTTTATGTTTAATTCCTTTTGAAGAAGGGTGTATGAGTGAATGCAGCCCTACTCAACCGACTCCAGTGTAAGCTTCCTAAGGTCAGGATATGTGTCTTACATCTCTTGTTATTGTCCTTGTTGCCTTTCGAAGGTGACCGTTCATCTGGAAGGTGTTCAGGGCTGTTACCATCCCACCCACCCATTCCCAGCTTTGTCTCTGCTCCTATGTTTTGTGGAGCCTGCTGACTCTGTCTGATCTCTGCACCCCAAACAAGCCCAGGATGCCCTTCCCGAACTTACATGCCAAGCTAATTCCTCCTCGTTCAGCCTCAGCTCCTCCTGGTTCCGTGCGCTCTGCCTGGTTCCGTACATCCCCTTGGCTTCTCCCCTTAAGTCACCTACATTACTCTTCATTGTAATTGTCTTTATGATGCCAAGATTCCAACTTAGATTGTCTTTTATGTCTGTATTCCTTTACTGCCGGACAAACAGTCTTGAATAATACATTTTCCTAGAACCATAGAATTGTAAAAACGGCATTAGAGAAGGTATTGTTTAAGTGGCTAAGTCATTTTAAGTGGTGCGTGTTGGGCAGTACAGCAATAATAGCACACGTTTACTTGATAACTTACCCCCGACAAGCTCAAAGCACTGTGCATGGACAGTGTTGCTCTCTGCTCCACACCTGATGCTGTGGGTGCATCGCGTTGCTTCTTGGTGGGGTACTTTGGGCCTCCCCCCCTCACCAGCCTCTGCATGAATCCCGGGTAGAACCATTTATCATGTGTTCAGCAAATGGAGGAACAAGTGGCTATGGGCTAACTGGGGAGCCCCACAGTCTGCTCTGCTCTTTTCTTTTACTGCTGATGACAGTGTAGTTGGACATGAACCAGATGAGACATGAGGACATTAGCCCAGACTGTACAGAAGTTTCTTCCAATTAAAATCCACAAACCCTAAAATAATTGACTAAAAATAAACTTTAAAAGATTCCAGCCTGGGGTGACCTCTCCTGCTTTAAAATTCCTTCAGCAGTGATTAGAATTCTTAGTCATTTAATTCACACAGCCTTGGACATCTTTTCTTTTGTTTGACTTGCTCCTTAAAATCATTCATTGTTATTTAATATTGTCTATTTTG
The DNA here is from genome assembly GCF_014754425.2 of Oryx dammah. Lineage (NCBI taxonomy): Eukaryota > Metazoa > Chordata > Mammalia > Artiodactyla > Bovidae > Oryx > Oryx dammah. The sequence continues at coordinate 33,114,057 of NW_024070199.1, forward strand.
TATGGACTATTTCTCCATTGTGCTGTGTCTGCTTCACAATGGAAGCCTGTTTATCCCTAGCTGCAGTTCACAAAAAGCCTTCCTGTAAGCATCTACAGGTGCCTCTATGAGGGCTGAGGAGTGGAGGGAGGGAACAAAGGAAGGAATGGCTGTGACCTTGACCCCCTGACTCCAGACTGCATCCTGGGATCCTATACACATTCTCAGAGCCTCCCCAGAAGAGCAGCACAGTTTTTATTACTTAGTGAATCTTCATTGTTCAGTTACTCGGTCACATCCGACTCTTTGCGACCCCATGGACTGGAGCACGCCAGGCTTCCCTGTCCTTCACTATCTCACAGAGTTTGTTTAAATTCATGTCCATTGAGTTGATGATGCCATCAAACCATCTCATCTTCCCTTGCCCCCTTCTCCTCCTCCCCTCAATCTTTCCCAGCATCAGGGTCTTTTCCAATAGTCAACTCTTCACATCAAGTGGTAGAAGTATTGAAGTTTCAATTTCACCATCAGTCCTTCCAATGAATATTCAGGGTTGATTTCCTTTAGAATTGACTGGTTTGATCTCCTTGCAGTTCAACAGACTCTCGAAAGTCTTCTCCAGCACTGCAATTCAAAAGCATCTGTTCTCAGTGCGCAGACTTTTTTATGGTCCAACATTCACATCCTTACGTGACTACTGGAAAAAACATAGCTTTGACTATTTGGACCTTTGTCAGCAAAGTGATGTCTCTGATTTTTAATACTAGGTTTAAATACTGATTTTTTAATGTCTAGGTTTGTCATAGGTTTTCTTCCTAGGAGAGCAAGCGTCTGTGTGGATGTGTCGACTTTAGAAAAAATGCATAACATGAGAGTTGTGAGTTAAGGTTTATTTGGGGGCAAAATGAGGACTGTAGCCCAGGAGATAGCACCTTAGATAGCTCTGAGAAACTGCTCCAGAGAGGCAACAGGGAAAGGTAGGCATATATGTGATTTTGGTGAGGCACATATTTTTGTAGAAGGTTACCGCTGGTTACGAGGAGCAGGCATCACCATGAAGGATTTTACTGTTGCTCTAGACATGAGGTGATACAAGAGTTGGACTCATAAAATCCGCTCCTAAAAATGTCTATCCGAAGACCTGTCCTGCCAGTTTCCAACCCTCCCCCCTCCCCCGCCTGAATACAGAGTGCCTCATTTCTGCTGTCCATGCTGAACTCCTTTCAGAGGGTGTTGAAGGTCAGCAGCTACAGCAGAACCTGACTTAATTCTTGTAGAGGTTGATGGCAAGTGCCCATGGCAAGTGCCAATTTGTAGTTGACAGTAGCTAAAGATTGGGGCCACAAGCAGAAGGGGTGAAGATTCCTTTGGGGCCAGAATGAAATATGCTATCAACAATGTCAGTTCCCAGCCCTCTGACCCTGAGTGATGCAGAGATGAAGTCACTTCCCCTCTGGTAGACACCTTTTCTGCTAACTCCCTCTGCCAAGATCTGATAGAGGTCTATTCTGGAGAGTGACATCAGTTATTCAAAGGACACCACCGGAGGTGGGAACACCCTCCATAACGGGGACTTCCCTCTGGACTTCCCTCTTGGTTAGACGACCCCCTGCGGGTCACTGGATCCTCCAGCCTCATTTTCCTGCATTTCCAAGGCACCCACCTGATGCACGTGATCCTTTGTGGCATAAAGGGATGTTTTGGTCCTGGGAATTTAAAATAAAAGTAGAAAGGAAATGAGGAAGCCCAGTGGAACTCTTTTTCAGAGCTGGTTCCAGGAGCATACAAGTAGACCGGGCTGTTTAAGAATACCCCATTATGTTTTAGGAGAAGGGTTTGACCTATAATATATCCACGTTTATGTAATACTTTCTATTATAAGTGCATCACACTCTGTTCGTAAAATTACAAGAGTCTCCCAGGAAGAGAGTAAAGCAGCTGGTTCCCGCACTGCCCCGACATGTTTATTCAGTCCGGGTTGGGGCATGATTATTATACCCCTATTGGAAAAAAATAAAACAAATTGACATTTTAGACTGGAAATCACATCATTCCTAGGTGGTGTGCATGCCGGCTGTGTGCAGATATTATACGTCCCTGCAGTCAAGAAGCAATTTCTGTGCTGGTGTGGGTTTCCCATAGAGCAGCCTGATTGGATGTGAAGGCAGCCCACTGGCCTCCCTGCAACAGGCCCATAGACTCAGTTATGAGGAAACACAGACACCCTTCCGCCCCTGGGTCAGGGCTGCCACATCCCTGAGAAGCCCTGGGCGCTGGCGCCCTGCTCTCTGAGCTCTGTCCCCTCACCCCTGCTCTGCCCAGAACCTCTCCGAGGGGCTGTCAGTGTGAGCAGTCCCGGAAGAGGTGGTGGGGCATCACCAACGTAGAGGGACTTGCCCAGCCGGATGATGAGATGCCTGGTGGCTCCTGATTGGCTATCAGCCCACTGAAGCCTGGCCTCGGGAAGATGGCCCCAGCTCACTGAGCGCTGGTCCTCAGTCTCCTGAATCAGATGCTCATGATCAGACTTCTGAGATGCCTTCTCCTCTCGCTGACCTTGCCAAGGACTGTGAGCAAACACTGAGTGAGTTACTTGAACCTTATTCCCCCAAGAGCAGGTTAGGGCCTGAAAGAAGCTGGGTCTGTTAATAAAAGCACAGGTGGCAAGTGACTCTGTAGTCACATGGCGTGTAAGACCAGAGACCACGCAGATAAGCCCAGGGTGACCCAGGGGGTGGAGGAAGAGTCAGGCTGACAGATCCACTGAGTGGCCTCCTGGCCAGCCCAGAGTCTTGGCTTCCCCCCTAAAATGCTGAAAACTACGCTTCATCATGGGCTTTGCGTACAGGGAGCGTCTTTTCTGGCTACTCATGTGACCATGAGAAGCTTGATGAGAAAGCGAAACATGGAAATAGCTCTGCCTCCTGACTTAAGTGAGTAAATTTAAGCGATTAAAGTGAATGATTGAAGTGAGGGGATTTCTCCCCTGGAGCCAGAATTCACTAACCAAGAGACAAACCAGTACTTTTCCTCAGAGAAACTGGGATAAAATAGCTTAAACTTCCCTGAATCCTCCAGTCTCCCCACCCACCATGCTGTTCCACCTCGGCCTGTTGAAGTGGGGTCATCTGGAGGTCAGTGTCCATCATGGCCTGGCCACACCCCAGGGCATCTCCTGGCCACACCCGAGGGGCATCTCCTTGCACCACCGCCCCCAGCTAAATTGCAATGCAGCCTTTCCATTCCAGCGGAGGAGCAGTTTAGATGGCATGCATCTATCTCTTGATGGGTTTGTGTTTAGGTGTGAAGAAATCAGTGAACAATCAGTCTTATCCCCAGAAATGGAAAGTGAGATGAGAAACTAGGACTGGGTCTCACTGGCGACTTCCCTTCTTTCACGCGCATGTTTTCCCAGCAGCTCTCTGTGAGCCCCCGCCACCTGCCAGGACTTGCAGCGGGCAGGGGGGCGTTGTTGGGGACACTGCGGATGGTCTTGGCATTCACTGAGCTTCCTCTGAGTGGGCATGCTGGTGACAGAACAGGCGTTTACATTCTGATGCAGGGTTTTCGCATGGGCACCTTGACATCCCGAGACACATTTCTTTGTTGTTGGAGACACATCGTGAGACCTTTAGACATATCCCTGAACTTTGATTTCTAGACGTTAATAGCACCCCCCTCCCCAAGCCCCACTTCTGACAACCAGAATGGTCCTCAGAGGTCGCAAAGTGAGCCCTTTGGGGTAAAAATCACCAGGTTGCACATAAGTGATAAATATAATGATGAAAACAGGTCCTACTGGAGCCTAGAGCTGGGGCAGCTCAGACTTCAGGATCAAGTAGTCAGGGTCTCCCAGGAAGCAGATGGTACCATTGACCTTGAACAACTGTAGGCAGGTTAATAGGGCTTCGCAGGTAGTGCTAGTGATTAAGAACTCCCCTGCCAATCCAGGAGACATAAGAGACCCAGCTTCAATCCGTAGATCGGGAAGATCCCCTGGAGGAGGGCATGGCAACTCACTCCTTGCCTTGAGAATCCCCATGAACAGAGGAGCCTGGTGGGCTACAGACCATAGGATTACAAATAGTCAGACACGACTGAAGTGACTTGGCACACACATGCACAGGCAGGTTAATAAGAGGATTATTTATGAGGTGTGGAGAGGGTGTGAAGAGCCACACAAGTAGTGATGTACCCAAGGCTGAAACAGTAGGGCTGTTTCCCCAACCCCTTCCATGTCCTCATTCCCAGTTAGCAGGTGAGGAGGGATCTCCCTGCTCAGGAGGGGAGATTTGTGGGTGAGAACCAGCTTGAGAGGAGCTTGTTCTTTACCCAGGTGACCAGCTGGGAGGTGGCCTTCTGGGAACACACATCTGAGCTCCTTCCCTCCCCCTGGCCACCCCAAGCAGAAGGCTTTTGTAGCCCATGTGTGCCAGATAGCCCCAGAGAAAGCAGGACAAAGAAGAGGTGCTGTGTCTGGAAGGTTGAAAATGAAACATCTGGTGTTACAGGCTACCCTAAAGTGGAAAAGTTAAGTTGAGCCCCAAAGGATACACCAGTTCCTTGGGGGAAGGTGGAATAGAGCGTGCGGACAAGCCGTGTCATTTCCATTTCACGAAACTCAGTTAAAAGAATCGTTGCATTTACAGTTCATCTGTGGAGCCCCTACCAGCCTTGGCTGATGAGGAAGTCAATCTGAGTCGTGTTTGCGGAGCTGTTTTTTCTCTCTCGAGGATCCTGAAGCCTTAGAACACAGTCTCTGGGTCTCAGTCCTCAGGGGTGGGAGCAAGACACCCCTCTGAATGTAAGAGCAAAGGGTGGAGGATAAGGGCATCTCTGCTTCTGGACCCAGTTCCGTTGTCACCTGTCTGCGGGGCTGTCACTCACAGGCTCCAGTGTGGGAAACGCACTGGTGGGAGATGCCTCCATCCATCCCCCACGCCCCCAGGCTGGCCCACTTCCCCCTCCAGGAGCTGGGCAGTTTTCCTGTTTCTTTAAAACAAAAGCCTGCATGGTAATCATCTTCTGGGTGCCTAGCAACCAACCCCTTTAGACCCCAGGACACAAAAGTCATTAACAGTCCTGAGGTGAGAAGCTTAGACCACTAGTCTCACAGAGCTTGGTTTCCAGGATAGGGGAGAAGACCCCCCTCGGTCCTTCCAGCTCTCTGCAGCTTCCAGAACAAAGCACACCCTGGTTTCTTAGCAGACTGCCTGTCATGTTACAAAGCAGGGACTGGACCCATGGCCAGTTAGGCGGTGGGGTGGGGTTGAAGCTTATTGGGTCTGGCAGAGAAATCCCGTGGGGCTGGAGCTTTAACAAGGAGGTGAGAGAGAAAGATGGAACACAGAAGGTATCAAGCCCACAGAGCTCTCTACCGAGACCCATGTGGCCACCCCAGCACATTGAAAGAGATAAGAGAGCAGTCTATGTCTTCTCACCCTTCTTAGTCCACAAGCAGTCCTGATGAGCCAGTCAGCACTTCCCACCAAGACTGAAGCCCCCATTCTTACAGGGATGAGGGGAGGGGGGCACCCAAACAAAGCCAACAGATAGAGGAGCTCCCCAACACCGGGCACCCTCGTAGCTGGCAGACTTCAGAGCCCTCCTGCAGCCAGCAAAGGATGCAGTGTTGACCTAGCGTTACCTGTTCACCCGCGGACTCCCTGGAATGAAAGCCCCAGAGCCGAGTGCTTTCTTCAGGACGGAAGCAGGGACAGGAGCCTAACAGACTCCTCCTGTCTCAGGAATTAACCTGGCTGCCACCTGCGGGCTCCCTGTGTCCTGCTTCCCCCCATCTCATCGGTGTCCTTGCTAATTCAACAAAGTTATTACCAAATTAATAACTCCTCTGATGGAAGAGTTCTGGGATGAGCTGGAGCTCCCATTTACAATCTGCAGGTGATGGGAAAATTATGTTCAGTTCAGAAATAATTGATGGAAACGGTCTCTCCTCTTCTGCAGCTGATTGGCTTTGTAATTGTGATTTAATAATGTAAATATCACTCGTTTTCTTCTAAAGATGAATTGGCTTCTGATTTGCTAAGCTCAAGGCTCTTTGGGCTTGTTTATTTCTTTGAGATTCCTCATGAGACTGAAGGTGAGATGTATTTCTTATTTTGTTATATTTTCCTTAGTACGTGCACACACACACACATGGTTTGAATCAATGGTTGAAAGAAACATTTTTTCAACCAACTCAGCTACTGATGATAAAATATTAGAGCTCATGCTTTTCAGAAATTATCTAATATAATCCCTAATTTTCACTGGTGATAAAGCAGGAAGCCCAAGGAGGTTTTAAGTCAGTAACTCACTCAGATGAACATGGAGAGTTAGAGATCACTTGTGGACCTCGTGTAATGCTATTTCCTAAATAATGAGGGAAGTTTGCAAAGAATGCTTATGACACTGTGATTTATGATAAGAAATATCTGTTTGGCTTTTGTCCAGCTCCTAGCACAGAGCTCCTCCAGCCCTTGGAATTTCCTGAGAGGAGAGGAAAGGTGTCTTTTGTTATGTTGATGAGGTGATTGTCGGATGGCCCCTAAGGATGCATGCTGGTTGCCAGGGAAGCTGGGTCCTGTGATTAGGTGGTTGAAACTTTCAATTTCTTCCAACCATCATCTCCTGGGAGGGGTGGGGACTGGAGTTTGAGTTCAGTCATGAGTGGCCAAGATTTAAACCATGTGTATGCCATGAAACCTCCATAACCACCCCCCCAAAATGAGTTTCAGGAGTTTCCAGGTTGTTGAACAAATGGCGATGATTCAGGGAGGGTGGAAACTCAGAGGACATTGGACTCTGGCCACTTCCTCTGCACCTTGCTCTCTGTGGGTCCCAACTGGCTGCTTCTGAATTATATCCTTTCATAGTAAACTCCTGATCTAGTAAGTAAAATGCTTCCTTGAGTTCTGTGAGCTGCTCTGCAAATTAATCAAACCCAAGACAGTAAAAGAATCTGGCTGCAATGCAGGAGACCTGGGTCCAATCCCTGGGTCTGGAAGATCCCCTGGAGAAAGCAATGGCAACCCACTCCAGTATTCCTGCCTAGAGAATCCCATGGACAGAGGAGCCTGGTGGCCTACAGTCCATGGGGTCACAAAGAGTCAGACAGAACTGAACGACTAACACACACATAAGGAGAGGGACATGGTGTACTCTGATCTGGAGCCAGTGGGCCAGGAGCACAGGTGACAACTTGGCCCTGCACTTGGCATCTGAAGCTGGGGAGTGTGGGGCAGGGGCGGCGGGGGAAGACCTGCAGGAACTCCAGGTAGAGAGCACCAGAATAAGGCTGAACTGCAGGACACGGAGCTGGCGCTGAATTGCTCAGTGTAGGGGGAAACCTCCACATGGGAACAGGGGTCAGGATTCTAACAGCTCCAGGTTTCATTTTCCCTATTGAATGTTTCTCTGCTGTTACGGACACACATCATACACGTATCTGTGTGTTCATGGGTGTGTAATACACAGAATCAGGTACATAGCATGCCCTGTGCTTGTGCGTGCTCAGTCATGTCTGACTCTTTATAATGCTGTGGACTGTAGCCCACCAGAATCCTGCGTCCATGGGATTTCCCAGCCAAGAATGCTGGAATGGGTTGTCATTTCCTCCTCCAGGGGATCGTCGCAACCCAGGGATCGAACGCACATCTCCTGTGTCTCCGGCATTGCAGGCAGGCTCTTTACCCACTGAGACATCAGGAAGCCCATAGCACTGTTACTAACATCACTTCCAGGACTTACCTCTGGGCACAATATTTTGTAACTGAAAGAGCCTCTCATGCTGCACGTGAGTAAGTCAGGGCCGCACTACAGGGTAACTGGCCCTGCACCCTGACCAGTTAGAGTCGCCCTCTCTGGGTGGTCTTGGAGGGTCCTGGGAAACTAGGCAGCTTGCATACGGCTACCTGTTCCCCCGAGGCTCCAGGCCCTGTCCCTCGTGGAGGGGCACAGGAGATGCCCTCCCAAACTCTCTTTCTGTCCAACATCCTTGGGTCCAGGCCTACCCGTGGAACCCAGTCACCCTTACCATGTTCCCTGCCTTTATCTCCCACGTGGCCCTCACAGGTCCTGGCTGTGCAGGCACGGGGCAGGGGTGGGCTGTGGTCCCGAAGAGTATGCAGCCGCCTTGCTGCTGGCCCCTTGCCTGTCGTCCGGCATCTGCTGTCTGGTTGGGAAAGATTAGGAGGTGAGCCACGTAGTGAAGCAGGGGTGTTTGCCAGGAAGGCGGGAGGACAGAAAGCAGAGAGTGCTGTGGTCCTGCATTTGAAGTGAACCTCAGACCTGAGAAAATGGGCCCCAAGTCATCTCAGTGGATGATTAGTTATATCTGTAAGACATTATTCCAATCTGCCCATCGAGGGGAGGGAGAAAAGAACTGCTACTTGTCAAAATCGGCGTGCATGGGAGCCTGGGAAGGGAAAAGAAATAATTAATTTCCTCCATTAATACAAGACATTACCCCCGGACACACACAGTCCTTCATAATTGTCAGCTCCTCTCTCTGCCATCGAAGAGCAGCCACTGCACGGTGACAGATGAGGCCACCTTGAAGTCACAGGGCGTCTCTGTTCCGGGGTCTGCATCATCGAGACCCCAGGCCCAGTGCTGGCGGCTGGGCCAGTTCCCCAGTGCACAGGCTGGGGTGCAGGGACTTTCTGATGTTTCTTTAGAGGCCAGTGGCCCTGCGCTCGTGGGTGGGGGAGCTCTGCCCATCAACACATGGTCATCAGTTTCCAGAACTCAAAGAATTATTTAGGGTTCCAGGTCATTGACCATATTGCTAAGTTATGAAACTTGCAAATGACCTTAGAAGTCCTCTGGTGCAATTTTTATTTGATAGAAAAAACCAAAATCTTGGGACTTGGAATGGTAAACACACTTAGCCCAAATCATAGCACGTTAGTGGCGCCCCTGATGGTAGACCCAGGTCTTTTGAAGTCCAATTCAGTGGTCTTATATCTTGATTCCTCTGATTGGCCCAGAGTCACAGAAGGTCCCATGAAATGTTCCTTCTACAGTGATGAGGCTAAAAAGGGGGGCCAGGGAGACAGATGCCTTTGATGAGAAGTCAGCTTGATCAGAGTCCAGCACGGATGGTGGGCGGGAGATCCACTTGCCTAGAAATAGCTCCCAGTGTGTGGATACGGAGAGTCCTTAGCAAAAGCTTTCCAAGGGCCCCCACCCTGCAGGAAACGCCCCCGTACCCTGAGAGGACTCCCCGGCTGAGCACCGGCTCCTCACCCTCCCCTCTCAGCCCGGTCACAGCTGAGCACCTGAGCTGTACTATCTCCCTATGATGCTTCAAAGCTGGGTCCACGCTCCACAAAGCGGCCACCAGCTCCAGCGTGACCTGCCTGCCAAGTGCTGCTTGGCTTCGTGGGTATTTTGCCCAGGAGCATATCGAAATATTTCAGAAATATTAATGAAGGTGATAATTAGCACCACTCCCATGCAGCCGTGCCCTTGGGAACTACCATAGGAAGAGAGAATAAAGGCGAGAAGGAAAGAGAAGAGAAGAAAGAGAGGAAGCAGGAGGAATTAGGCCGCACTGGAGCTTCACCTGCAGAAACCAGGCTGTGCTCTTCCTCCAGGGAGCTGGGAAAGGGCAGCCACAGCATTTCCACACCAGAAGGCCCAGGTCTGGCTTCTGACCCTCCAAGACTTCGGGCCCTGAGCGCCAGCTGGGTGTCTCCCTGGGGAATGCGGAGCTGACCCTCACTTGGCCCCTCACCCTGTTCCCCAAGAGGAGACCAAACTGGTGTGCCAGGAGTTCCAGGATTGTAGAGTCCGGGGGAATACTCTGCATCCTGGTCCCGCAGGGTCTGACAGCCCAGTCACTGCCTCTCGCTGGGTATAAAGGTGTGAGTGTCAGAGCAGCCCAGGGTCGGGCACTTGCAACGGCCCTGGTACTGGGACCAGACGCAGGTCGTTCTGTGGGCCAGAGGGCAGGGGCCATGGGGGTTATCATCCAGACCGGCATGGTGTTGAGAGTCGAAGACAGCAGTCAGTAATTACAGTGGAAAACAGTGTTAACTGTCCAGGCAAGCCTAACAGTATGATCACCCACCTATAAAAATAACAAAGACATGATGGCATTACTATACACACACACACACACACACATACACACATCAGTCCTCAGGGAACTGAGCGTGGGAGGTGGGGTAGAAGGAAAGTTTTAAGTCCCACCACAAAGCAAGAGAGAGGTAAAACATTTGCTATGATGTTGCTCTATTATCAGAAACAATTTCTGGCTTCCTTGTTGGTCCAGTGGTTAAGAATCCACTTTGCAATGCAGGGGATACTGGTTCGATCCCTGGTCTGGGAAGATCCCACCTCCTGGCGGAGGCGGGGCAACTAAGAGACTGTCGACCAGTACTACTGAGCCCATGCGCCCTAGAGCCTGTGCACCACCACAAGAGAAGCCACTGCAGTGAGAAGCCAGGCATCACAACCAGAGAGGAGCCCCCCACTCATGGCAACTAGAGAGAGCCCAAGCACAGCAACAAAGACACAGTGCAGCCAAAAATTTAAAAAATAAATCAATAAAATTAAAAATTAAAAAAAGAAAGACTTTCCAAGGGGTGGGGAGCAGAGGAGGGACAGAGAGGGAGTTTAGGATCAGCAGATGCAAGCTATTGTTGACAAGATGGATAAACAACAAGGTCTAGAGCACCGGGAGCTGCATTCAATACCCTGTCATAAACTGTGATGGAAAAGCAAAAAAGAAATCATTTGAAGATGTTGGATGCTACCTGTCCCCCATGGATTCCAACCCTAGAGGTCTGCTCTGAGCTCAAAATGTCAGTTTGCCAAAGTGCCCTCAGGAATCTCACTGGTTGTATTGACCCAGGGCCTTTCCATTCCTGCAAAATATGGTATTCTTTGAGAAATGGGGTCTGGGTTACTGGAGGTGCCTGCTTAGGCTAATGCAAGGTCAGGTTCAACTTTCTGAAAACATACATAAATGAAAAAAAGCAATAGTTCATTCAGTGCCTTCATCAGCTTTTTTTTTTTTTTCTAAGCAGTAGATTATTTAGATTAAAGCACAGAATTCATTTCACTTGGTAGTTGTTAACACTGAGATAACCCTGTTGGTTCAGAGTGCAAATAATAGTAATACAAGAGGAAAACATGGAATAAATAAAAACTTTCCAAGTGTCCTTAACATTTTATCAGTAATGGAGCTGTTTAAGCTCTGCTTTTGAAAGTGTGATGATGATTTTTTTTTCCTTCAACCTCTATGTTTCAGTCTGAACTATTTACGTATATTTATATTTAGACACTTTTTAATATATAAATATTAGCTACATCTTGAATCCAGATCAGGCAACCTGTTCTGGAAATGGATTCAAGCTTCTGTCCTCAGCCATTTATCTGCCTGTGTGTGAAGTCCCAGCTTCCTGCCTTCTGCATCTGCCTTCTCTGGGTCCCTGTGTATGTGTCTGTCTCTTTTATCTCCCTGGCCCACCATCCAAACTCTCACTTAAGGGGACTGGGTCACATCCTCACAGGGAGCCTGGCTGTTTCTGCATCACTTTTTGTAGCCCCTTCCCTCTGGGTCAACAGTGTCATCTAATTTCCAAAACTCTCTGATGATTCCCGATTCTTCCTACAGCATCTCAGAAGAGAGCATCAGTAAAACCAAGCCAAGCACACATCTTGGGCTGTGGGTTCATCACACTTTTGTTTAAGTCCAGTGTGGGGAAGGGATGAAGCTGAAAGTTGGGAGTCAAGGCTGCCTGGGACCTCCATCCACACTTCCTGGTTGGAAGACAGAGGGGAGCCCAGTGTTGCTGGGTGCCTGCAGTGTTGTAGGGAGACGTCAGGGGTGGGGAAGGCTGCAAGTGTGCAGAGGAGATGAGCAGAGAGAGCAGATCTAGTGAGGAGAGAGTTAAGGGCAAATTCAGGGGTTCGAACTCCCAGCCATCATGTGCAGAGTGATCAGAGTTCAGCCTGACCGGTCACACAAGGAGGTCACAGAAGTCGGGCTGTTGTTCCCTCTCTGTGTGTCTGCAACCTGAGAGCGGATGACACCAGATGGGGAGTGAGTGCTGAGGTTCTCAACTGCTGAACTTACTCTGGTTCCCAACTCAGGTGTGTTCTAAGGTTTCTATCCTTCTAAAGAAGGAGGCTTTTGTGTCAGGAGGTGTGTGATGGAGAAGGGCACCAGGAGATCCCTAGGAAGGAAGGAGAGACCCTCTTCCCAGTCTGTGGATTTCCAGAAGGAGGCTCCTCCATCTCCTCTCCCATGGGATAACTCTTTCTCCCCCCATGGAAGATGGGGGGCTGGGGTAACTGTGAGGTTATTTGCTCCAACAGCTAAACAGGGACAAGACTGTCACCTCCCAGTGAGGGCTGCACTCCTGGTTTCCATCACCTTCTAATCTACTCTGTTTAGGTCTAAGGAGTCCTCCTAACCTAGACTCTTTATTTCAAGGCAGCCCTTCTCACAGGTCCAGTTTGGGGCCCACGGTCAGCCCTTACTCAACTTGAGTCCTTGCATTGTACAAGTCCAGTTGTCTTGAGTTCATAGGGAGACAGACAAGACCCACATTAGTCTTGCATGCCGAGCCCAGACTGTAGGCCAGCTTGACAGCCACGAAGTTGGTGTTTTCACCTGCTCAGGGTTCATTTTCTGTGATTCTGTTCTATAGACCAGAATCCTGAAGAGAGAGGGACAAGTGTTTGGGGCACACATCCCCACGTGCACCCCTGACAGTGTCTGCCTTGTCCCGAGCACTCCCAGGGACTGAAGCAGGGGGAGGGCTTCAGACACCGCCCCTCCTGCCCCCCACCCCCACTGAGGTGACTTGGCTCCAGACCCCGAGGGCAGGGTTTCTAGCAAATATACAACCTGCCCATCAACCCACACTTTTTCCTAAGCATGGAGCACTCCTCACAGGAATAGGATTAGCTCTTTGATCACTTGCATGGCTACCCAGCCTTGATGAGTGGGCAAGGGACTGTTCATTCTCCAGGGTCAATCAGAAAGCCTGGTGGGAGCTTAGCTGATGAGCAGCACGCATAGGGTCATCGGGGCATTTGACTCCACGTTTCCAAGGTCGGTGACATTAGGAATCGTCTGTAATAGCCCCTCTTGCTTGGGAGCCAGGAAACTACCAGCTTCTCCGGAAGCCCTGCCTCGTGAGTCCAGTGCCCTCGGGGTGCCCCCCTCCCACCACCTTGCTTCCGGCCGCAGCTCCCCTCCCCTCGCTTTCTTGCCCATCTGCGTTCTCCTTTCTCAGCCATTCCTTCCCGAAGCCCGTGCCTTCCTGGGCCAGCGCCTCCTAACATCCATCGTCATCCCCTCCTGCTCTCTTCCTCCAGGGACCCTCCCCCAGGCGTGTGCCACAGGAGTCACCTCCGGACAGGTCTCCTGGCAAGAGCTGTGACAGGTGCTGGCGTTTACCTCCCCAAACATCTTCCCCAGATAGAACAGCCACTTCCTGTGGCTGACAAGGAGGGGTGGAGGCGCTGGGGGCCCCTCGCTGGTGGCTTTTCATCATTTCAAAGGGAGAAGCCAGGCAGCATTTTGCCTCCAAATGAGGACGATTTCTTGAATGAAGTGAATAGTCTGGCAAAGGAACAGGCCGCCCCCTGGAATCGTCCCTGGGGGACGTTCACGTGGAGGGAAAGATATTCTGTCAGGGACCATCACCAAAAAAGTGGAAGGCTGAAATCTCTGACCCTTCCTGGTACTTCCAACTCTATAATTCTAAGGACTTGGCTGGGGAAGAAGAAGGGGAAATTGGGCCAAGAGCGACGGCTGCAAAACCGCAGGCTTGGAAGGATGGGATGTGGAGGGAGAAAGAGAAGTGGGTCAGGAAGCTCCTGGATTTTACACTGAATTTTCTCTTTGAGCTTTTCATCCCTGAACACCCAGCTTTCTTCTTCCATCTCTAATAAGTCTTCCTGACCCACCATCCCTGACTTGAGAGTCCAAAACAATTAAGAATGGAAAAATTGAAACTGAAAATAAAACGTATAAAGTATTCCAGTTCTCGACTCATCAGCTGTGGACTCCCCAAGGTCAAGGACCTTGCCTTCAATATCCTCTCCACCTCTTGGCTTCTTACCTATCACCTCACTCATCATAAGGATGAGTAAAATAGCTGCAGGAGGTGACATTAGGAACAGAAGGCCAGACCAGGGACCTTTTTTCTTGGGGTGTGTCTGCTCCCCCTGCCTCCATTTCTGAGATGGTGTAGACCCTGCTGCTGCGGGTTATAAGTCCCTTGTGCTCCAGGACTATTATGTCAGAATGTATATTCCTGCACAAGAGGCTGCCTTGTGCCCATGGAACCATGGGGCCAACTCAGCCCCTCCCCAGGCATGTGCCTTGGCGTCTGCAGGGTCCGGGTCCAAGAACCCCCTCCATCCCCTGATAAATGGCCCCATTTGTATCCCTGCAGATCTTAATCTTCCTAATACAGTGAGCTGGACTTATCTGCTTCGAAGTGCTCCTCCGTGGAAAGAAATAACCCACATTTTTAATATATCTCTGCCAGTGATGCGAAGCCCACTTCCTTTGACTTCCAATCATGTTACATTTGGCTGTCCCAATGCATAGGGCAGGATGAGATACCTCTGGGTTACTGGCTCATTTCAGGATCTCTTACCAGAAAGCGAAACTGGAGGGCTGATGTGAAACCCCAATTTTCATATCGTCAGAAGAAATGCTGTCGTCCTTTAGCCTATCTATTCATTTAAATCTCTCTGACTGTGTCTTTACAACCTTTCCCATGGTACCCAGAGCATCATGCCTGCAGCCTGGGCATCTCGCCTGCACCCCATCTACCTTTATTCCCTTCCTTACATCAGTGACTCCTTCCTCCTCCTCCTCCTCTCTCCTTTCCTGTCCCCACTCATGCATTTCCCCCTGCCTGTCTCCCTCCCTCTGTCCCCCAGTCAGCAATCTGCCTTACTGGCAGCTAGCAAAGGGGATTCAAGCATTCGTAGCCTCCTGCCCTTTTCTCTGCAGCGTGGAATCAGGATTTTATGTCACAACCAGAATTGCAGAGGGCAGGGAAAGCATTCCACACTGCAGTTTGCCAGGTCTCCAGGCATTTAGAAACCTAGATTTGTTCTGCTTTGCAAATCTCACCCAGTATTCAAAGCAGTTAAGGAAACAGCATCTCCACCCCCTCCCTTGGGCTTGAGGTGGAGACGAATGTCAACATCTTCTTCCTTTTCTTAGCAAAAGCGGTGTTCAAGGGTGCGTGTGTTTTGCAATAAAATCACAAGGACACAGTGGGAAAGGTAGTTTCAAGGGTCCAGATCCTCAGTGTTGACCTGCCAGCAAAGCTTGCAGCTCCAAAGTAAGGGTGCCTTTTGAGATGCAAGCTCCACAAGGATCTCAACTCAAGAGGCAGGCAGTAAATGTCACTGACCAGCCAACCCCTTCACAGGCCCAGGTGCACAAGAGAGCCAGAATGGGCTGGGAACAGCGCATGGAGAATGGAGACAGGAGACCAACAGCACGAGAATCCTGAGACACTTAGAAACGGGGCAGACAGGGTGCAGGCAGGATGGTCTGGGTACCACGGGAAAACTCTGAAGACAGTCAAAAGGGACTTTACAGAGAAGATAGGCTGCAAGGCTAGACTGTTTTCTGAGAAAACATATGAAAACAAGTTTCACGTCTCCCCCACAGTTTTGCTTTAAGGTAGAAATGCGGAAACCAAGCCCCACCCTGCACCTACTGCATCAGAATCTATATGTAATACATAAAATCGCAGAGGAATTTATGTGCCAATTAAAACCTGAGAACCACTTACTTTACAGAACAAACTTGACGAAATTCATTTTCTCACTTAATGAGGTAGTATTATCATAACGACCCTCAATTTGTGCAAAACACTCTTACTTCCTCCCTTATTTGCTATCACAGAACAGTCCATGAAGACAGAACGGAGAGTGGAGATAAATCCCCTCGTTCCAGGGAGTGGCTTTGTTGTCCAGCAGTCTCCCCCGTGGAGGACCCGGGTCTGTCCCCTCGCTCTGGTAGAAGACACTCACTCGGGGTCCCAGAGCAAAGACCCCTGTCATCCCCAAAGGGCTCCCTCCCCTCTGTGCTGACTAGCATCACAGATCCGCCTCATCAGGGGCTTTAAGCCATCTGTCTGGTGTAAACTGGGCAGCCTGCTGTGGGTCTAACTCATTCTCCCCAAAAAAGGTGGGTCAGTGACCCCACCAGAGGTTCCTGCCAGGCCCACTGCAGGTAGCTCATCTCCTTGGTTAAGTACAGGGGGGTTAATTACTCGTGGCAAATACACTGCAGTACAATTTGAAAGAATGATGGAGTCTTCATAGGAGAAAGCCGTCCTCTTCAACCTGCTATATTTATTCACCGCAGAAATGGCACCCTGAGTCTGGAAAGTCATTATGTCTGTATGATTTCACTGTTGTTTTTTTTTTCCTTGGAAACACTTAGGTTGGTCAACCAGCATCATTTTCATGAGCGAGGCAATTTTATCTTTGTTGTTGTTTAGTCACATCCAACTCTTTGAGACCCCATGGACTGTAGCCCATCAGGCTCCTCTGTCCATGGGATTTCCAGGCAAGAATACTGGAGTGGGTTGCCATTTCCTTCTCCAGGGGATCTTCCCAACCCAGGGATGGCGAACTCGAGTCTCCTGCATTGGCAGGTGGGTTCTTTACCACTGCATCAGCTGGGAAGTATCTTTATTACACATTCTGAAATAAGTGGTTTCAGAATCCCCTTTGACTCTGAGATGCTGTTAAGTCTAAGAGAAATAAGGAGATGAGGGTGAGAGAATGTTGACATCCCTCTAATGACCTTGAGGGGTTAGATATGCGCCAGCCTGGATGATTAAATGTCTGTGGGGTGGAGGGCCATGACCAGCCTCGCCACCCCAAGGTCCCAGCAAACAGGGCCCCACCCCGGGGCCCAGAAGGCAATTGCCCTGGCACATCTCCCTCACAGTTTTCAAAGTTCTTGTCCAGTGCTGGGACCAGACTTAGCCCGGTAACACCATTCCGAACCGACACTCAGATCTCAGGCTGGGAGGTGTGGGCTTGCTCCGAACCCCACTTTCCTGTTCACCTCCGCTTCCAGTCACTCCTCTCATGGGTTCGACCAGATTCCCCGGCATCCTGAAACTCTCCCTGTGGGCTTGTCCTGGGGTCATATCCACAGGCCCAAATCCCAGGAGGCTACCCCAACCAGTAATTGCTCCTCTGGCCAATGATTCAGGATTTCCTTCACAAAAGAGCATGAGATTGGCCTCCCAAGGTGGTGCTCACTTGGAGAGACTATGTTTGTTTACAACATAGTTTGTTTACAAACATACTATGTATGTTTGCCTGAAGCCACACTTTCTGCAGTTGGTCTTGGCAACCAGGATCCAGACGCTAAAGGCAGAGCCTGGGTGGGCGTGCTGAACTAAGGAGGGCATGGTGGCAAGAAAGGCCGGAAGAGCTGACAAAAGTCAGTGTCCTGGGAAAGGGGGAGGTGGTGGCAATGTCCCAAGGCTTCTATGTTAGCAGAATCAGGATTCCCAAGCACCTGCCTGGGGTCTGCCCCTCAACTCCCCCAGCCCTACCATCCGCTTCCTGTCCCAAACCCATTGTGGGCCCAGACTTGGTTGATTGAGCGATTATTGGATTAAATATGCTTCTATGGGTTTGGAGAAAATTTACAACACATTTTTATCGTCCTGAAAACGAATTCTGCTCTCATGCCCAGAGCATGAGACGGAATCAGGTATCAGGCTTATAAGAAATGCAAATGGGTGTATTTTCTCCTTGGCCCTTGAGGGGACAGGATTTTTAAAGGAGGCCGATGCTTTGGCAGATGCAGGACAACAGGTCTGTCCTCTTTGCACTGAGCCACGGGAAGTGGAATGAGGGGTGAGGCAGAGGCAGATCGTTGCAAGAGTGTGTCCTGGTGGCTGCAAGCAATGTCAGTTTCTCAGCCCCAGAATATTTGGGATCATGAATTGGAAGGTTCACAAATGTCTAGAAATAAGAGACGCAGGTTCGTTCCCTGAGTTGGGAAGAACCTCTGGAGGAGGGCATGGCAACCCAGTCCAGTATTCTTGCCTGAAGAATCCCATGGACAGAGGAGCCTGGTGGGCTACAGTTCCTAGGGTTGCACAGAGCTGGACACAAGTAAAGCAACTCAGCACGCATACCAACAAAGCCTCCAGAATGTCCCACAAAGCTGGGTGTTAAAATTATTAAATACCCTCACCCTAGGTTCAAGTAAGCAGAGCTCTATCATTTGGGGCTCTCACTTATTTTATGTTGGCAAATGTTTATTGAACACCTACTACATAGCAGTCAAGGAGGGTTGCCTCATTCATTCATTCTCCATTGTGTCTTCCCCAGGACGTTGGAAACCAACCAATTCTTTTGTGTCTGTTTGTACCAAAATATTAAGTGGTTACTTATTCATTCTACAAGTCTTAGTAGTTTGTATTCTGTGTACAAAGGCATGTAGTACATGGTGAAAATGTAGTGAAAAAGGAAGATGTCCATATCTACATACCCTAATGTTATTCCCACATTTAAAAATTTATGCTGCTGACCATGGCAATTCTCTTTCAAAATACCAAAGCTTATTAAAGTGCTACAGTATTTCACATGTACTTTCTTAGTTAATCCTCATAATAATCATATTAAAAAATGAATGATATGCCCTTCTTAACAAATGATCTGAAAAGTTAAAGTGACTTGAACCCAAATGTATTGACCCAAGATTCAATCAGAGAATTTTTTCAAATACTTTGGGGCCAGCAGATGTCTAGAATCTTTGAGTTGAGGTTCAAACCCTATTTTATGGATTTTTGCATTCCTTCTCCTCTAAATTCTAGATGGAAATGCAGTTATGTCCCCACTTTCATAGGTTCTTAATTGTCTCTGTCTGTTTCTTGCCTCCCAGAAGGCCAGGGCTTTGTGAGTGAGGACGAATACCTGGAAATCTCTGACATCAAACGTGACCAGTCCGGGGAGTATGAGTGCAGCGCCTTGAATGATGTTGCTGCTCCTGACGTGCGGAAAGTAAAGATCACTGTCAACTGTGAGTGGACCTACTGTCGGGGAGTCCCAGGGAGCAGGAGAGCATGGGGACGGACAAGCAATGGCAAGGCCATTTTCTTAATAGACTCAAGCTGTTTCCAATAGGAAAACACTGTCAGATCTCTGTGCTCATCACTATCTCCAGGGCCATGGGGCCTTCCTGTCAGAGCTTTTAGCTAATGGGGAGAATTGTTAACTCTGGGTTCATTTGAAAGCTTGAAGAAGATGCTGGGGTAAATGCAGTATCTTCAGGCAAGAAGTCCTTTTCCTAAGATAGATGGTTGTTTAGCTGGAGGAGGAGATGTATACAGCAGGTGACTGTCAACTGTCCTGCTTCTCATCTGTCTTATGGCCTTGCTCCTCATCCCCCCCACAGATCCCCCATATATCTCCAAAGCCAAGAACACAGGGGTCTCCGTTGGCCAGAAGGGCATCTTGAGCTGTGAAGCCTCGGCAGTGCCCATGGCTGAGTTCCAGTGGTTCAAGGAAGACACCAGGTACCTTGAAAGCAGAAATGGGGCGTGTCTGAAGCAGAGCTGATGGGTGGTGCCCCATGCGGAAGGAGGGTGATGGAGTCCAGGGCGGGGATACAGCAAGACCAAACTGATGACAGCCTCCATTATAACAGAGCCTTCTTTTATTTTTTTTTAATTAATTAATTTATTTATTTATTTTTAATTTTTACTTTACAATTCTGTATTGGTTTTGGCATAGATTGACATGAATCCACCAGAGCCTTCTTTTAGAACCAGCAACAAAAAGCAGAGGAAGTTGGGAAGTGGGCAATGTGGATCGACTTTGTTTCAGAATCTGAGATTAGCTGTAGACGGGGCCATCTTGAAGGACTAGGAGCCCCAGAATGCAGCCTGGGAGCGTGGGCACCTTCCCTTTCCACCCCTGATGGAGACTATGGTGCTTACGGCTGGAGGGAGAGGCGCTGGGTTAGTTGGAGGGAAGGGTTTCGTGCGGAGGGGAGTTGCGTGTCGGGGTGTGAATCCCCGGCCCCTCTTACCTGCCCCCTCATTCCATGAGTGGGACCAGACCCCTAGTACCTCCTCTTTTTTGCAGGCTGGCCACTGGTCTGGATGGCATGAGGATCGAGAACAAAGGCCACATATCCACGCTGACCTTCTTCAACGTCTCAGAGAAGGATTATGGGAACTATACTTGTGTGGCCACGAACAAGCTTGGGATTACCAATGCCAGCATCACACTGTATGGTGAGTGCAGGAGGCCTGGACGCGGGGCTTGGATGGGCGGGGAGGAAGGCAAGATCCGCTGGCCTGTGTCCATCCATACCGCTCCCCGCCTCCACCTTAGATGCAAACACAACCCCACCACCCCACCCGGTCATTCTCTTAGCCTGTGATGCTGTGGTGTTTACAAGGCAACCGACAGCTCCTGGTCTACCGTGAGGCGAGCTTTGCACCTTCCAAAAGGAGTGAACCGAATTCTGAACCACGTTGCACAGTGGTGGCCTTAAACAAGATGGAACCATGGAAGAGTTCAGTTGCACCACTATTGGTCTGAGGAGTAAATCAGATATAATGCTAAGATGCCCTACAGGAAGAGTGTATGATTCTAGGGGTCTAGTTGCAGTTGTAAACCAGGGCAACTCTGCCATCCTGACCGTCATATTGACTGCATGTCATGTTCCCATTCATCGGAATGAATGGAGAAAGAGGCTGGTCCTCATCGGGACATCAGCTGGGACACCCATCCCTTCTCTGAGTGTCTCCCCCTCCTATACGGGGAAAGGGGGCCCCAGAGCCCCGACTGCCCCTCAGGAACCCTCATCCCGCCTTCCCTCCATTCTCACATTGCCGTGTCCATCTCCTCGTGCGACATTTCACCCCACCGGCCAGGCCCAGCGTGTTGTGGTGGTCCCTGTGTTTATGTGCGTGTTTATTTGCCGAGATTTGGCGAGAGGGAACTGTCTGGTAAATAGGAAGGAGAGGTGTTCATTGTTCATATGGACCTCAGACCGCGAACAGCTTTCCGCGTTGACATGAGCTAAACTTTGTCCACCAACCATCTGAAATGTGTGATCTGTGTCTCTTGTTTTCTCTCTGCATTGTGTGTACATTGTGCTGTGTGTGTCTTAGAAATAAGCCCCTCATCAGCAGTGGCAGGTGGGTACCGCATGTTCCTTCACTCCTCTGCCTGCCTGAATGCCTATGCTTTTGATGTTAAGCCTCCTTTCAAGATAGGCTTGCCTGCTCCTCCTCCCTGACTTTTTCTCCTTACTGGATAGACTTCAGGGGGCTGGTCTGCACAGTTTAGGTAACAAACATATAGAATATGACGGTTTTTGTTGTTTTTGTCTAGTCACTAAGTTGTGTCCGACTCTTTGTGACCCCGTGGACTGTAGCCCTCCAGATTCCTCTCTCCATGGAATTCCCCAGGCAAGAATAATAGACTGGGTTACCATTTCCTTCTCCAGGGTATCTTCCCAATCCAGGGATTGAACCTGTGTCTTCTGGGTTTCAGGTGGATTCTTTACCAGGGAAGCCCATGATGACTTTTACAGACATACGTGTGAAATATCGTGATCTGTTTCTGGAGAAGGGCTCTCTCCAAAACGATAAACTTCTACTCAGTGGCTTTTAACAGGGATGTGTATTCTATTTGTACATGGCACTAGGGGAACCCAGCCCAGACACCAAATGGCTTCTCAGATGATTGTGTTCCTGGGGAAGTCACCCTAATGTTGTTTAGTCACTAAGTCATGTCTGACTCCCTGTGACCCCATGGACTAAAGCAGGCCAGGCCTCCCTGTCCCCCAAGATAATTCCTTCAGCCCAAAGTAAAAAGGGCTAATGACTTAATTCTGAAAACTTCATTTTAAGATATGAGTACTTGGGTCATGTTCATAACGATCATCGTCAGCTCAGTTCAGTTCAGTTCGGTCGCTCAGTCGTGTCCGACTCTTTGCAACCCCGTGAATCGCAATCATAATACCTACCATTTACCAAATATCAGTTGGTTTCCACTCATCATGCTAGTTTTGTGCAAGATAGGTTATTAGCCCGTTTTAAAGATGGGTAAGAGGGGGACCCCAGAGGCTAAGTGACACTGAGGTATTGAGCTAGTGAGGAGGTATTGATGAGACCCACACCAGACCCCTCCTCAGTGCTGGAAGGTTTACCAGAGGACGTGAAACAAGGGCACACACACACACACACTCACACACGCACTCCCAGGCTGAGGGGAAGCCTCCACACAGCCCTCCTTATAGAGGACCAATCTCAGCCACTGAGGAAATGGTGACTTGAATCGTCCAGACCGGGAGTCAGCTCTGACCTGCTCCTCTCTCAGCTCTGGGCCTGTCACTTTCACGGCCAGTGGCTCTGCCCACACCTTGGTGTCTGTGAATGTCCATCCTTTGGTCTTGATAAAGCTGATGAGGTTGGCAAAGGATGAGGTTGGGGTGCTGCCCTGCACTGACCCTGCCATGACCCCGTGAGCTGGTCACACACCTGTGAGGGTGTGGCCGACAGGAGGAGCCCAGGACTGACCACTAGAGGTCTGGGTGCTTGTGCCCCTTTGTACTGTGAACTCGGGAGGAAAGTGTGTCCTAGCCGAGGACAGCAACTCATGGAGATGAAGGATATATTCGCCCGCCAGGGCTGCTATAATGAAAGAGTGTAGGCTGGGACAGCAGAAATGGATTTTCTCACAGTTCTGGAGTCCAGGAGGCCAAGATTAGCCAGGAAGACCCGTATTGGCTGTATTGGATGGGGGTGCTCTTCCTGGAGATGCCAGCTTCATTCTCATAAGTCCTTTCCTCTGAGCATGGTGGGGCGGGGCATGGAGATAGCCAGAGGTGGGGAGGGAGGGCTCCCTGGGGTGTCTTCTTTTCACTTGAACACTAATCCTGTCCATTGGGGCCCTACCATTATAACTTCATGCGAAGTCACTTCGGTCCTGTCCGACTCTTTGCAACCCCATGAACTGCAGCCTGTCAGACTCCTGTCTTTGGGATTTCCCAAGGACTGGGTTGCCATGCCCTCCTCTAGGGGATCTTTCCAACCCAGGGGTCAAACTCACATTTCTTACATCTCCTCCATTGGCAGACAGATTCTTTACCACAAGCACCACCTGGGAAGCCCGTTATAACCTCACTTGACCTTAAACACTTCCTTAAAGGCTCTGTCTCCAAATACAAATCAGGAGTTAGGGCTCCAACACGTGAGCTTAGGGACACAGTTCAGCTCATGGGAAAGACATAGCTTCATACCCCAGGGCAGCCAGCCACAGGAAGCCCAGGTCAGCAGTTAGCCTGTTTGAACTCATTTTCCATCTCCCATCTTCTTTGTAATCTGAACACATTCTTTTAAAGGACCATTTGAGCATTTACACGCCATCTGCTCACACCCCCCAAACCCACACACAGACATGCCGCATTCCCAGGCGTGCATTGGTGTCTGCCCTCAAGGACTGTGAGCTGGGTTTGTGGGGACTCTTTGGGCCCTGAAGTGATGTGTGAATCCATCACAACACACACTCATAACAGACCTCTCACACAAACATCTTTCATATAGTTTCTGCCTACACTTACAGAGCACAGGAAAACGAGACGAAATCAATCTCAAACGAAGGCAGAAGACACAGGCTATGGAGGTAGTGGGCTGAGACAGGAAGTGCTTAGGAAAAAGGAGCAACAATCCAGGTAGGCAGGTGATGCTCAGAGATAAATCAGTGGCTGATGTTGCTGAGGGATGTTTCTTCCTCGCTCAACACCGGTTGCTGCCCCTGCAGAAGCCACACAGACAGGACAGGTCACCAGCAGCATGCCAGCTCAAAGCAGCATTTCAGATCATCCACTTTGCTCAGCCCCAGGGCCACTGTCAGGACTAGAGGGACAGCAGAAGGTAAAGAACAGACCAACACGGAGATGGATGGGGAAACTGGGTACCAGGCCTGACCCTGGCACACACCATGATGCCCTCTGTTCCATGGTTGCCTGTGAAATGTAAGAACAGAACAAAACACACTCCAGGCTTCCTTCTTGCTTTCTAAGTCTCTATTATGAAAAAAAAAAAAAAGGAAACTAGGGTCAGAAGCAGATCTCCAAAGCCTGACGTCCATAACCTTGGGGATGGTGGCAGCTGTTCTGATTATTGAAAGCAACTTGCTGGAAGTGTCCGTAAGCTTCTTGGAGTGGATGAGGCCTCCAAAGGCCACCTGGCCCTGACATCCTAGAGCCTTGCCAGGACTGCATGCAGCCGGGGTGGCTAGGCTCAGTGTGCTGGGCACGCCTCTGACCCTCAAGAAAGCCGCTCACTTTCTCGGACTTGCCAGCCCATTCTGCCTCCACTGGGTCTTGGGCGAGAACCCCCCTCCCCCATCCTTAGGTTGCAAGGAGGGAAGATTTGAACTTGATTACATCCAGCACTGCAGAGACGACGGTGAGGTACGCAATGAGCCGTGTGCACGTCTGGATTGGAACTGGTGGGAAGCAAACAAAGCTGGAAAGGAGGGGATGTTGCAGAGGAGAGCAGATTCATCTGTGAAATTGCAGTGACACAAACGAGGAGCTCTGAGTTAAGTATCAGGACTAGTGACTACTCCTCAGAATCTTTTCCTTGCATAAGAGAATGGCAAAGTATTCCAGTGAAGGCAGCATCTGGGCTCAGGATTTTTTCCCTCAGGCAAAGTCTCAGTCCCTCGGAGCAGCCTGGAAGACAGTCTACCTCCCCTGCCCCCGGAAGCCATAAGGACAGAATCTCTATTTTCTTTTGCTAATGGCATTCCTCCAGAATAAATATACATGTCAGGCTGGCTCTTCAGACCGGATTTTCCTCAACTAGAGACAGCCAGACAGCTTTTCTCCTCCTGCACCCTGGCCGGCCTCACCTAGAGCAGCCCCTGGGAAGCTGGCCACAGCCTGCCCCCCCACCCCCTCCTCCATAAAGGCTCCAAACAACCTCACCTTCCCCAGGTGGCTTTAGGTGCAACCTGAAGGCTGAGCACAGGGGTTGAGGACCCATCATCTCCTCTCCCTTCACCTCCAGTCCGGATAGTCAGACCTCAGCCTCACGGCCCATTTCCCCCCGAACACCCAGACTCCCCTCAGCCCCAGACCTCCTGGCCCCAACCCCCTGCTTCCATCTTCTATGATGTAGCCACGTGGCTCTCTTCCTCCCTCTTGGTCTCAGTCTGTGTCTAGCCCTTCTGTCGTCTGCTCAGGGAAGGCATTACAGCAAGAGGGGCAGGGTCTTCTGTGTCCTCAGGCGTCTTTGAAGGGAGCCCTATCTTAGCCCTCAGATCTCACTTCGGGTGCTTCAGAAATGCAGGTCCATGGCCCTGGTCCCAGAGTCATTGAATGAAAGTCTCCAAGGACAGCCCTGAAGATATGCTCTGTGCGCAGATGTCCCTGGGAGGCTGGGGCCCCCAGGAGCTGGCCAATCGCTGGGCAGCTGTCTGGGAGTTTCCATTCTATGTCCCTAATGCTCTCCTCAGTTCTGAATCACAGGCCGCTCTGCCACTTGTTGGGGCTAGCTCCATCTTTCTCTCCTTGGCACCTCCTCCCCCGCCTCAATGTACACCTTATCTTCACACCCACCCCTCACTACAATCTCTGTGGTCATCCTGACCTTTCCCTCCCCCCACTCCCTATGCCTGTCAGCCCACAGGTTCAAGAAAGCAGGCCCAGCACCATCCCTCCAACTGCCTCTGCCCACCCGCCTCACTCACCCCAGAGCAGGTGCCATGTCTAGCCATGAGCTTCTCTTATGGTGTGTGGGTCCCTTGTCCTTGGTAATCTCTGCAATCTGCCACTTCGGGGCCCAGTGACCCTTCCCAAACTCAGAGTCAACCTGTTTACCCCCTGCTGAAACCTGCCTCCCAGAAAAGCCTGAGATCAGCCTTGCTCTGAGATTAACCTCCATTGTGTCCCCACTTTCCCTGCAGGCTTCTCTGCACCTACCACTCTAGACAACCCCCTCTGTTGCCTGGGACCCTGGATCCCAGCACATTCCAGCTTCTGTCCATCAGCAAATGCTTGCTTAGAGCCTAGTATGCATCAGGAATTAGATTCAGATTGAGATGTGGAGAGGAACACACTTCCCAACCTTTTACAAGCAAGTAAACAGGCATTTACAATAGAATATAGAACATAAGTGCTACATCAGAAGAATGAAAAAGCTGCTGGCTAGTAGGTGTTGGCCAGAAGTGGCTTTAGACAGCTCAGAACCCTTTGAGGAAGCTATGCCTGGAGCTCACAGGATCTGAGCCATGTGACTGGATTCCTTCCTGCCTCAGATAGAAAGTTCCCCATGGAAGGACGCCTTAACATCAGGTTCTGCACCCAAGTGTGTCTGGCCTTAATCCCGTGCTTCTTTCTAACCCGTAGTACCCAGTCTCTTCCAGTGTGTTGTAGGATCACAGAGGGAAGCATTTGTCTCTTCTCTGCCTAAGTTACACTTACCTTTGAAGCTTCTCCTTAACGGTACCCCATCTACCAAGCAGTTCTGAGTCCCACTGAAGAATCGTTCACCCATCGTTTAGATTTTCTTGATAGTTTGCCTTTAGGTTTGTATTTGTTGCTACACTGAAGGATATAGCCCTGAACCTTGTAAGAGTTATTGTCCAGTAATTTGTTAATCCTGAGTGGATTAATAAACATATCTTCCAGTCAACAGGGAGTCCATAACAGCCTCCATAAAGGGTGAAAGTGTTCACTAACCAAAGTGGGGACCAATACTCTAATGGTCTCGTAGTTTCCCCCCACCGGCCCATGAGGAAGCCAAATCAACACATTGCTCTCACACTATCCCTTGCATTCCAGCCCCCCCATATGTCCCAGTTCTCATCTGAAATTTAGAGAGACGCCAGTGCTTCTGGCGGGTGGCAGCAGCAGCAGCATCACTTGTATTTTCCCCAACCTGCAAAATGTCAACATATTAGGGAAAAATATGCAGACATTTCACATTTCATTCCTGATGAGGCTCCTTGTCACTCCCTCGCACCCTGCTCCCCTCTGTCTGAATCACTGATGTCTGGCCATCAGCCAGAGCATTTAGGCTTTAACACAGAGTGCCTGGCTATGCTGATGTCAGCACACGCTGGAGCTTCTGGTTCGGCACAGACCGGAGCCTTGCCTCTTTCAGGGCTGTGATGAGCTGATGGGTCTGAATTAACTTCTGCTATGAACTTCCTAGGCCTTGGGCTTTGTGGGAGCGGCTGCCATTTTCACCTCTTTATGTCCACACCTTCCCAAAGCTTGAAGCCTGGTTCATCTTCCTTGCAGAACAATACTAGGCCCTGTTTCTGCTGTAATTAAAGACAATGGAGGAACAGCTCCCTTTGATAGCAAGCAATGTGCCTTCATCAGCCAGCCCTGCTGAAAAGAGGTTTACGTTTCCCCAACAAGAGTAACACATGCATCGTCTAATTAGATTTCCTCGCTCCTCTTTTAATCACCAAGAACATCATTATCCTTTTGGTTCCTCATTAGGAAGGTCACATAGTTCACACTCATAAAACTCATCTAAATTTCAGAACAAAAGTGTATCTTCTTAGATTTCACTTGCTTCCTTGATCTCACATTGCTATTTCCATGTTCAACTCACCCGTGTTTTCTTTTTTTTTTTTTTTCTTTTTTTCCTCTTAATGTGAGGACCATACTACCTCCCGCTAGTTTAGTAGGATTACAGCTACACCTTGCTATCGAATTTCTTGCTGAAGAACTGTGCCCAGTTTTCATTGCAATCACGGGAAGAAAAAGGGGGCCGTTTCAATACCTTTCTCACTTGTAATGGACCCTCCAATTTTTCTCTTTATTTTTAAATTATGAAAGTATGATAATGCATTTACAGGAGACCTGGAGAATACAGAAAAAAGTACACATAGTTTCACTATATATTATGGTTTTTTAAGTAAATAAGGCTTTTAGTTGGAGTTTCAATATCAAACTCTTAAAAATTCATTAATGAATATACAGAGAAGTAGAAGGATATAGTAGACCTGAAAAGCATTGTGAAACAATTCAACATAATTAAGATTTATATAATTTTCATATAACAGTAAGATACAAATTCTATTCAAGTTCCCATAGACTATAAAGTAGGAGACACTGGAACATATCCAGGGACATCAAAGAAGGTGCAAAATTTTCGTGGTCTAAAGGTACTGAAATCATACAGTCTGTTCTCTTCAGTTCAGTTCAGTCACTCAGTCGTGTCCGACTCTTTGCAACCCCATGAATCGTAGCACACCAGGCCTCCCTGTCCATCACCATCTCCCGGAGTTCACTCAGACTCACGTCCAATGAGTCCATGATGCCATCCAGCCATCTCATCCTGGGTTTTCCCCTTCTCCTCCTGCCCCTAATCTCTCCCAGCATCAGAGTCTTTTCCCATGAGTCAACTCTTCGCATGTGGTGTCCAAAGTACTGGAGCTTCAGCTTTAGCATCATTCCTTCCAAAGAAATCCCAGGGCTGATCTCCTTCAGAATGGATTGGTTGGATCTCCTTGCAGTCCAAGGGACTCTCAAGAGTCTTCTCCAACACCACAGTTCAAATGCATCAATTCTTCAGCGCTCAGCCTTCTTCACAGTCCAACTCTCACAGCCATACATGACCACAGGAAAAACCATAGCCTTGACTAGACGGACCTTAGTCGGCAAAGTAATGTCTCTGCTTTTGAATATACTATCTAGGTTGGTCATAACTTTTCTTCCAAGGAGTAAGCGTCTGTTCTCTTATCATTGTGGAATTATGCTAGAAATCAATATGAAGACATTTGAAAATAACCCATGTATTTTAAAGAGAAATGTGGCATTTACCAAGAGAAATCTTTGACTTAGCCCTTGAAAGCCTCAATAAAGTTAGAAGACTGAAAAAACAAAGAGGATGATTGCATAGAAGAAAGAATTCAAATGAGAAATTAATATCAAAATAAGAAATTAATTTCAAAGATACTTAAAAAAATGTATCTGGGCCCTTCAATTTTTAAGCTTCAAAATCATTTGCACAGCAGGATCTCATCCATAAGCTTATGTAGTTTGCTGGGAGCTTTGTGCTGAGTTTGGTTACATTGATTTTCAACCCCTGTTCTTCCAGAGTGTGATCAGCCTGCCCTTGAGGTCAGCCACTCTTGTTTTCCAGAGAACTGGGTTTGCAGGTTAAGTCAGTCCTCGACCAAATTTGCTTTTTAAAAATCTATAAGGTATAGTATATTTAATTCAACACACTAAGTAGCCTCTCCAAGTGAACTTTATTTTATTCATTTGTTTGTTTGCCCCTTTCTTTATTTACTTGTCTCACCACTGCTGGGCCTCACACATGGCCATAAAAACCTTACCTCCAGTGCAGACAACACGGACAGAATGATTGACCTTTCTGATGTTTATCATTTCTGGAATTTAACTCTCGATCATTTCTGTCTCTTTTTCTCTTCTGTATGTGGAGGATTAGCTCATTTTTGTCTGCATTTGTCCCCAAGGTATTTAGTTGTCATTGTTATGTCATTCATGGTTGATTTTGTGTCTTTGTGTCTTTGTGTGAGCGTTTATGGAGAAGGCAATGGCACCCTACTCCAGCATTCTTGCCTGGAAAATCCCATGGACAGAGGAGCCTGGTGGGCTGCAGTCCATGGGGTCATGAAGAGTCGGACACGACTGAGTGACTTCACTTTCACTTTTCACTTTCATGCATTGGAGAAGGAAATGGCAACCCACTCCAGTGTTCTTGCCTGGAGAATCCCAGGGACGGGGGAGCCTGGTGGGCTGCCGTCTATGGGGTCGCACAGAGTCGGACACGACTGAAGCGACTTAGCAGCAGCAGCAGCAGTGAGCATTTATTTTCAAAGGTGCTCAACAGCAGGAATGAAGGAAGGAATACATTTGTAGTGATGAGGAGGGTGAAATGAGGGGAAAGGGCATAGTAACATGTTCTCACTTTTAGTTTATCCCTGAAAAAATATGTAATTAAGTCTGATGTTTGTAAGAGTCATTCTGTTGGACTGAGTCATTGTTAAGAGTAAATAATGATTTCTTGAATGTGGGGATTTCCTAGATAAAGAGCTGGGCTTCTGATTATACCTCCTCAGAGTAACTGGCCTTCCCTGAGAAGCCTTAACCTGTGGTTGGAGCCACCTCTGGTCTTGTCAGGAGAGACCAGTCGCTTGCTTGCTAAGCCAGTCACATTTGCTTGGCAATTATCTTTGAGAATCCAGTGTACACACGGTGTCTTTATTTAAAGCATGAGCCCCACCAAAGATGCTACTTTAGAAACTAGCTGCTATGGTCCTAGTTCTGATTAACCCAGTAGTTATTCATCCTTTACTTAGTCTCAGCGATTTTATATGTCATCTGAACTCATCCTCAGAGCATCCCTGCACAGATGAGAAAAGCACCTCCCCACAGAGTTTATAGGTGAAAATCACTGCTTCAGAGATGTTAACCATCTTGTCCAAGTCATTGTGCTATTTCCTGCTAGTGAGCTTGCACATGAGAGCTCAGTTTGGTGCTCTGTGGTGATCTAAAGGGGTGGAAGGGGGTGTGGGTGGAAGGTCCAGGAGGGAGGGGATATATGTTTACTTATAGCTGATTTATTTCATTGTACAGCAGAAATTAACACAACATTGCAGAGCAATTATATTCCTTTTTTTTTTTTCAAATTTTAAAACAAAAGTTATCCTGCTAGTAAATAGCAGAGCAAGAATTCAGTTTCAGTTCTCCCCGACTTCTAAATTTAGTCCTCTTAGACTATCCAAAAGGCAAGGCATTCCTGAGATGAAAGGGAGGTTGAGCTGTTTTGTTTCAAAGGGCGTTCTTCTCAGAATCTGTGAGGGATTAAAACATGTTTGTTTATTGATTTAGGTGAAGGCAGAGAAGTTCTAGATCCAAATGGAGAATAGGGAGTCTTCCCTGTCATATCCACTACAGGGGGCATGAGTTCAATCCCTGGTCGGGGAACTAAGATCCCATATCTCTCTCTCACACACACACACACACACACACACATACACACACAAACCACACGTTAACAACCACCAAAAACTAGAGGGGGCTAGGCTGTGTGGAGAAGGAAATGGCAACCCACTCCAGTGTTCTTGCCTGAAGAATCCCAAGGACAGAGGACTGTGACGGGCTACAGTTCATGGGGTCACAGACTCAGACACAATTAAAACAACTTAGCATGCACGGCCACAACTAGGCAGTGGAAGGTAGGGGGTGTGGACCCATGAGAGCAGTCTTTCCCATGATCACCTGTCCACTTTCTACCAGATGCCATCCTGACCCCTCCATTTCTTTATCTGAAAACTGCATTATGCCCTGTTTTCAAGGAGAAACTGAAAGCACTTTGAGATCACAGAGCTGGCAAGCCACAGAGTCAGGATTTAAACCCAAGTTGGTCTGAAGCCAAGTCCCAACCATTAGTTGCACTTTTTTAGGGACCAGTGATTTTGACCCCAAAAGGTTTAGGGCTGCAGGGACAAAGCAGTGAGGCCAAGGTACGGCAGAGACATAGAAGTAATCAAGGGGGGCATGCCAATTTGCTGAACAGCACCCATCCACCACTGCTTCTGTATTAAAGCACAAAGAAGCATTTACATAATCAGGTCAGTGACCTTCAGATACAGAGAACCTGGAGGAGAGAGGGTGGGACAAAGTGAGACTAAAGCATTGAAACATATACAGTATCTTATGTAAAATAGATATCTAATGGGAAGTCACCGTAAAGCAGAGGAAGCTCAGCCCAGTGCTCTGTGATGACCTAGAGGGGTGGGATGGTGGGTAAAGGGAGGCTCAAGAGGTAGGGGATATATATTTACTTATGGCTGATTCATGTTTTTGTACAGCAGAAACCAACACAGTATTATAAGGTAATTATCCTCCAATGTTGATGTATGGCAAAACCAATACAATATTGTAAAGTAAAATAATAATAATAATAATAATTTTAAAAGCCTTTCAGGAAGCTGACTTTAAATTTTTTTTTTAATTTTTTAAAAATTAAATAATAATAATAATAATAAATTTAATAATAATATTAAATAATATTTTTTAAAAACCTATGGGAGATACCCAACCCAGATTCTCCCCACTCCGTCATTCCCAGTAGAATCGGGGTTGCTTTGAAGCTGCACTAATGAGTCCATTCACTGCTAAAGGCCTCTGTCTTACATCCGCCAACCTGCAGTGTGGTACACGCACATGAGCTCCTCTCTCTCAGCTTTGAACAAAGCCCAGGAGGCTTCCTGGGGCCCCTGACTGCACTGGCATTTGTCCCAACTGCCAAATCTCAAATGTGTCCAGGATCCACAGGAAGAAAGCAAGGCTAGTTTAATCTGCCCTAGTAGGTTTGGTGGACTCCTTGGCCAGAGCAGCTTGGCCCTTTCTCATACATGGATGGGCCATAAACACTTCTAAATTGCCATGTTGTCTGATGCTTAGTGCAGGGCTTATCACACCCACTAAAGAATAAAACTTCCTGCAGCAGCATAGAGAATGAGGCCAAAATAGGGAAACGTCAGAGTCTAGGAACATTTGGTGCCCTTTTACTCTCTCAGGAGATGGCATGCTGGCATGCAGAAAGCTGCATGGTGATGGTCTTGTACTTACTGTAAAAGGCCTTCTGGCTGTCCCCTCACCCAGCTGTCCCTTCTGGGACCAGATACAGAGTGTCCAGCCATTCTGTAACTCCAGATGCTAAGGGAGAAGAGCTCAGAGGTCACTCTTCCCAGTCTTCTCTCACTCTGCTGGGAAGGACGGTGGCCACAGAGGGGCTGTCCCTCAGCAAGGAATCTCTCTCATAGGTATTCTGTATGCTAAAACCACTCACCTGGTTATGCAAATACTTTTCTGTGCTTTAAGACAGAAGAAGTTATGGGTTGCAGCTGTTTAGTGAATTGGTCCCACGATTACTTCTGGAGGATGGCATGGTAACCCACCCCAGTATTCTTGCCTGGAGAATCCCATGGACAGACGGAGCCTGGTAGGCTTCAGCCCATAGAGTTTCAAAGAGTGGGACACGACTGAAGTGACTTAGCACACACGCACGCATGATTACTTCCCAGTTTCTGGAAAAACTGAGTCGATTCAGAGGCCGTTAAGGCGTGATGCCACAGTCTCTGAAAAACATGCACAAAGGACAATTTCCCACGGAGATTAGGTGGAGTTGTGGTCATCAAGGGCACCAGCCCTGTAGACAGAGTGACTCATTCCAATCCAGCTCTGGGTGTATTGTTTTGTGTGGCCATAGGCAGCTGCGTTTAACTACGCAGCTCATCGGTTCCCCATCCAAAATGTGGGCATGCCACAGGGTTTCCTGAAGATAAAATGGGTTAATGGAAGTTCAGCACTTAGAGTCACAACTTGGCACACAGACAGCACCATATATTATTAGTATGTCTTATGGCCATT
This sequence comes from Oryx dammah, assembly GCF_014754425.2. Classification (NCBI taxonomy): domain Eukaryota; kingdom Metazoa; phylum Chordata; class Mammalia; order Artiodactyla; family Bovidae; genus Oryx; species Oryx dammah. The sequence continues at coordinate 33,147,463 of NW_024070199.1, forward strand.
CCCCCAAGCGGGCTGAGCAGGCTTGATGCCTGCGGGGGTTCTACTCCTTGGAGAACTCGGCTGGCGTGAACAGTGGCTGCACCCCTGCCTGCCTGATCAGCATGAACACCTTACTGCCATTGCCGCCTGCTATCCTGATGACTCTTTCTTCTTTCCCACACTTTAATGCCCTGGCTTCATTAATACATCTCCTCTCGTGTTTATTTTATCTACATCCAACCTTACGTTGGTAGTGTGACATTCCCCCCAAATGCTAAGCCCGCTGGTAGAACTTGGAATATAGTGATTCCTAGAGTAAAGACCCCTGTCTATCTAGCATGGAGCCCACTCAACTGTTTTTTAAGTTGACATCAGTGTAATAAATTAGCGAAACACACACACACATAGGTATAAAAAACTAGTTAAAACACATCATATTTAGACGTTATATTTTAAATATTCTTTAAAGAATCATATGGTTCTGCATCATCCATTTCCTTTTAAACTCGCTTGAAAATCTCAATTGCTCATCTTTTGCAGAAAACAATATAGAGAATTACCTTGGGCTTCAAACTGGGCCTTTTCCAACTCAGTGCATTCTCTAGGCCAGTACAATTCCTTAGGATATATGCCTCAACTAATGGGGATCGCAGAGTCAGGCCACTTTCTATAAATGTTCATGAAGCCGTTATGGGGACCGCAGCATGGGCTAAGGCCTGGACTCTGTCCTGTTCTGTGAATACTGTATAACCAAAGTACAGAAAACTGTGAGCAGGACTCTCAGGCTCTCAAGTAAATATGAATTCTTAGTAAATAAGAGAATTGTGTTATGCGCTGGACAAATAGACGGTATCCTGCTGAGAACCCTGGGGTGGGAACAGGTGGATGCTAGTCGCTGAAGCGAGAGACCCATGCGTCCCCCGGCTAAAGGTCAGCATCAACCATCGGCCCAACGAGGCCTGGATCTAAGCCATGACGCTGACCAGGAAGCTGCGGGACCTGGGTGCTGTCAGAGGAGACTCGACTCCACCAACCCTTTTGTCGGGAGTGAAGTTCATTTCCAAGGAGCCACATTGCCACTAAAGGTGCCAGTGATGCCCTGCCTGTCTTCCTGCTGCTCCTGCCCTTTGTCACTGGCCCTGCAGGGTTGCCTCTTGAGGACTTTCAATCCTTTGACTAAGGCATAGCCTCGCTTACTCTGGAATCCTCTCTGTTCACTAGCCACTGCTCTTGCTTATGACCCTAGATTCTTATGCTGCCCAGCAAAGGTGATGGACAGGTATGACGGCAGGGCCGGACACTTATCCTTCCGCCCTGGGTCCTCAGGATAGGCGAGGACCACCCCAGTGCCCTCAGTCTGTCTTCTGGAGGAAGATGTAGATAAAGGGAAAGGAACAGCATTTGTGATTCCGTGCTCTCATCTCATGTGGAATATGAGGGATTCAGGAGGACTGCATCAAAGGGCCAGAGAGAGGGGAGAGGAAAGAAGGACGCTCGAGGGAAAGCCCACCAGGCAGAGGACAGTGGCCGCTAGGTCTGAGAAGGTGGGGTCCTCTCGGTCCCCTCTGGTGACGCAGGGTTGACTGCTGGCTTAAACCCCACCCTAGTCTTTAAAATGATAGGGTGTAGTTATCATCTTCCCCAGCTGCTCCACAACATCCCAGTCACACCAGATGAAGAGTCGGCCACGGCAACACCTAGACTCCTGGGTCTCACGAAAGCCTCCCCGCCTCTCCCCGCTCCCGCCTCTCCCCTCCATCCTGACTCTCCTCTCCCCATTCCTCTGCTTCCCCTCCCACCCCTGTCTGTCCTGCACACCACCTCCAAGGGCCTGCCCTGGCCTGTCAGCCCACAGGTCTAACCCTGCCTTCCCTCTACATCTTTGTGGGTGCTTTAACCCTGGTCCCTGAGAGCAGGCTGCAGGGTCCGGGCACCCCAGGGAAGAGCCCCTTTGAGTCTCTCCGTTTATGGGCACGTGGAAGGGTCAGGGGCCAGGTGGAGGCTGTTCACAGAGAAGCATGTCTGTGCAGTGCTTGGAGGGGCTAAGGAAGCTGCCCTCTGGGTGTGTGCTAATGCTAACCAGCCTGTCTCTCTTTCCCCTGCACAGGGCCTGGAGCTGTCATTGATGGTGTAAACTCGGCCTCTAGAGCGCTTGCTTGCCTCTGGCTATCAGGGACCCTCTTTGCCCACTTCTTCATCAAGTTTTGATAAGAAAACAGGTCTTCTGAGCAACGCCTGCTTCTCCATATCACAGACTTTACCTGCACTGCGGAGGGCCAAACAGTTTGAGCTTCTTTTTGTTTCTCTTCTTCTTCTCAGTATTTTTTTTTTTTTTTGGACTCTTTTCTTTGTTGATTTGTTTTTTCTTTCTAGTTTGAATGAGTGGGGTTTGGGGGAGGGGTGGGCAGGGTTCTACCACATGTAGGATAATCACTCATAGGTGGTGTGTCCAAAAATGGAACCCATTCTCCACCTTCCCTTCCCTTCCCTCTGCTCCCCCCAGCATCGTCACCACCAACCAACCACCCTCCCACACCAAACCATAAGTTCCATTTGGGCAAAAAATGTGCCTCATGATAAACACCCTGAAGACACAACTTGACTTATAATGTAGTGCACAGCAAGAATTATATCCAAGTGTCCTATTGCTGGTGTCTTTTAAGCTGTGGACCATTTTCCTGACTATGATGTACAGATGCCTCTCTCCATGCTTATTATGATCTAACTACATGAGGGTTCACATCCTTTCTTTCTGGGAAGTTCTCTCTCTCTTCCTCTCTCTCTCTCTCTCTGACCCTCTGTCTCTGTCTCGTCTCTCTGTCTCTCTCTCTATATATATATATATGAAACATTGCCATCCTTCCTAGCCACTCTGCCCTATTTGCTTTCTCTACCAGCTATAAGGATTCGGAGTTTGGGGGTAGGCATACAACCCAAACCTGAACGTTGAGAAGTCATGTAACCGAAAATGGGGGAAAGAATCTTGAGGAGAGTATTTCTTTCTGAAAAAATACTATCCAGTTCTTAAAAAGTGATCTGTAAGTGGCTGATTATTTAGGTTTTATCAAGCTCACTATCAAAGTAATACACCGTTACCCATCTACTCAACCATCTGATTGATCACTCCATCCAATTATCTCCCCACCCATTTTCCTCTCTGGCAATCTACTTCCTTTATATATCAATCTATCAGTGTAATTATCCAACACATCTTTCTATTTCATTCCCCACTACTCACTATCAATCCATCACTGTATTCACCTTTAGTCATAGTGTGTCTGTTCCGCTGGATTCATGTCTCCTCTACCTTCTGCAGACATTGGCATCTTCAGAATTAACCATCAGCTTCTCATGTGAAAGCCAATGATCTCATGGGCTGACAACATAGAAAAGCAGTATGTCACGGGCTGTCTGGAATGTGCCCGTCCATCTACCCCAAGCAGGTGCTGGTAACAGATGGACCCAAGTAGCAAGTGAAGGATCAGTCAGTCACTCTTCCCAGAAGAGACTGTGTTTCCAGAAACAGCTTCTTGGGAAGCAGACCGGCCTTGGCAGAACCTTGATGAGCATCATGTTTTATCTTTCTCACTTGAAGGACCAAGGTGCCAGTCTTCATGCTTCTCTCAGCCTTTCAAGAAAGCACATGTCAGGAATCTATGAGACTGTCCTTAACAGAAAGAGAAAAACACACTCTGTCTCCTCGATGCAAAGACAGCCGTCCATCCGAGTGGGGTGACTTCTGCTGTTGTCCCCTTTCTGCTCCAGTTTTGGTTTCATCTGTTTGAAAACTATCCAGTAAAGAGCCGATGGAAGCCAATTACACGGCGGGTGTGTTGACAACTCTGGTATTTGTTTCTGGAAGCTCTTCTGAGCTGAGGGCACTTGAGCAAACTGACTTAATTTCCAAGCTCTTGATTAACACAAAACTGCAAACAGACGGGGAGAGTAACATGCATCTTCCATGGTTACAGGCTGCTTCTCCAGGAACTTTGGGGGATAATGCCCTCAGCTCTCCATGTTCAGAGCAGATCTTTCCAGAACACAGAAAAGAGCTGACCCTATCCTTCTGCTTTGTCTCCCGGGACAAGAAGGACTCAGCCAGCGAGAGTGACTGGGACGTAGAAGAATGGCATCAGAAACCTGTAGGGCTGTACCCTTGACCTGCACTGCAGGGAGTGACCTGCTGAGAATGAGGAGAGCCAGCAATGACTGGATCAAAGACCCGGGCCCAATGGAATACTCTTTAGCTCCACAATCTAAAGCATGAGAAATATCAGCTCCAGAGTTCCCTTCCTGCCATGCTTCATGGGTCTTCTTCCTCTGAAACGTGGCCTCTTTGTTTTTCTCTGTTATGACACATGAACGTGATGTACACAGTGGAGAAACACACTCACGTGTGCACGTGCGTGCGTGGGTTGTCTTGGCATATGAAAAGCTCGGCACTTTCATAGAGTTAGAGCTGGTGTAAGTGAAATTAATATTACACTTGCCAGCTGTAAACAGACATCTGCATTTCCCAGGGAGCTGCCAGGAGCCAGATTTGCAGAGCATGAATGATGTGCCAAAAGCAGTATGTGGATTCCAAGTTCCAGGGACAATCGTGAGCAGGCATGGAGTCAGAATTAAAGGTCGGACATCAGTGTTTCAGACCTGTCATCGTGCTGAGCACCTGCGGCCAGGCTGGTGTCAGACACTGAATAAGCGTGTAACGTGTCACATCGAGTGTTCTGCTGCTAACACGCTTGCTCCTTAGGAGTAGAAGTGTGGACGCTGTGGGGACTGGATGGTCTTGGAGAACAGGGTGCTTGAAATGGACGAGCTGGGCATGTTCTTCCCTCCGAGACTTGATCGAAAGGAAGGCATCCATCCTTCTTCAGCCAGGAGAATCCCTGAACCCTCCAAATGCAAAGAGTCTGGGTTCAGAGCCACTACAGAGCTCCGTGCTGCCTCTTACAGCGGATACCAGGAAGCATGTCCGGGAGTTACAGACTCCAGCCCTGTTCCAGAGGGAAAGGGTCCGAGCGTCACTCCTCACCTGTCTGGGATAAAGACAATGAAATAAGCAAGACCCAAGGAAAACCCTTCTGCACAACAGACACAGTCCGGGTTCCCTTGGTGGGGATGGCTCCACAGGACAGGAGCTGTTACCCAAGACCTCGGAGCATATGGAGTAGCCAGTGCACCCAGAGACAACGTCCATGTCCTCTTTACATATGGAGGACAGATGGATCAGGCCCGCTGGAGAGATTTTTTTCAAGGTGCCAATGGCGGGGTGGGGCTTGGGGTAGAGGAGGAAAAAAATAACTATCGAGTCTCTAAGAACCTATGGCTTTTTGCGGGTTCTGCACATGAGAAGGAAACCCAGTAAGGCTTATCAAGAAATCAGGTGAGAGGAACTCGACAATGTATGATAGGCACCCTGAAACCCTGCCTATCTCCAAAATATGTATTTCCACCAAAGTGAAGTCAGTGCAAGTGCTAGTGTTGAGGTCCTGGCCAGGCTGTTTTTCAGTAGCTTCATGTCAAGTGCCTGATACCGTCTTCTGCAAGTTGAAACAAGTGCGTTTAGTTTTTTTGTTTCTTTGTTTTATCTGCGGGAAGGAGGCCATCCAGGCAAGTGATGGTTAAAACATGCTCCTGTTTTATGCAGAGAAATTATGCTTAGTTGTATTCAACTGAACAGAAGGAAAGGTGAGGTTTTGTATCAGAAAGAGGACCGGAGCGTCTTTCCTCTGAAACCCATGCCTCAAGGTAGAAATGCATTTCATAGGTTGGACTGTTCGTTCTCAAAACCTGGATGGAAGGTACACCGTGGGACTTGGGGAAAGTCCAGAGCGAGGTTGAGTTCAAGGATCTGTTCCTGAATCAATCCCGCAACTTGTTCTCTGCGTGGAGGGGTCATCAATCTCTAATTCTGCTGGGAAAATGCTCGGGAGAAGAGTAGAGAACCTTGAGGTGGGCAGTCCATCTCCAGGCGAGCTCATCAACCGCATAGCATCAGGAGTGGCTGGAGACTGCTGTGTACCTCCAGTGCCAAGGGAAGGTTTCTCCTCCCTGGTAGTGTATGGATGTCATCAGCAGGACAGACGAGAGGGGTGAGGGATGGGGCCATGTCACCTTTCCCAATTTGACCCTGAGTCCTCACCAGAGAAAAACTGGCTTTATGATACCTGGAACCAGCCCTCCTTCCCCCTACCAAAAAAAACCCAAACAATTTTTAAAAAAAAATTGTTTTTTAATCTCTTTGGAATTAGAGGAACTAGGGGAAGTGGTGTAGAATGTTTCCCATTGGCGATATTCATTTTTTTTCTCTTTTTCTCCAAAAATGGGGATCATTCACATTCATTTTGCATCAGCCCTATTCCTAGAAACTTACACCCGATTGCCTGATGTCCTACTCACCCAAGCTTCCCTGTCTTTTTATTTTAAGACGAGTAAGTTGGAGCAATTTCAGGAAAACTTCACAGGTGTGTAGCTATGAAGGCAACGTTCTCAGAAAAACACCATGTGATAAGAACTCCTAATGATCACTAACACCCAACAAATAAAAATGCTGGTCTCATTTCCCTCATTTCTTGAGAGAAGAGAAGTAAATGAAAGAAGGAAGAGATAGATATGCAATTAAAAGATGCGGCGAAAAGATAGAGCTGAACCAAGCAATTTAGCCTTCAGGTGCAGCATACCGGCGGTCCACGGAGCTGTGGAGTGGACTCAATTAGACACAATTGTCTTCAGCCTGCAAGTAGCCAGTGAAGTCTAATTTCCCGTGTTTTAAAAGACATTCCATTTTGGTTCTTTCCACGGTGTCCTTTTAAAGCACAGGGTTGTTTTTGTTGTTCCATGATGCTGACTGCGGAAAGAAAGATGATGAACCCTCTACTCTTTTCTTGGGGGGGCCACATTCTACACTATTGGCCAATTTAAAATGATATCAGTCATAGCAATGATAAGTAATCCTAGCTGCCTTTGTGTTAGTTAAAGGGAGCATTTTTAATCATTCAGAATCTTTTGTGACATGTAAAGTGCAATTGTGAGGAACGTGTGGGTGTATGAAAATGTATCTGTCAAGTTCAGAGTCCTCTAGATTAAAAAAACTTATGAATTATCAATGGTGCCGTCCTAGCTGTGTCAGACAATGGGTGTGCCCGTTCTCACAATTATCCTGAAAACAGATCTGTGTTCAAATGCTTTAAAATTTTATCACTGATACAAGAGGATAACTTTGTCAGCCTTCTAGAGGTTTTTTTTTCCTCCCCTTCTATTTTCTTTCTTAATTTTTTCCTTCAAAAATCAATGAAGACTTGATTTCTGTCAATAATTGTATTAAGGGTGAAAATACTACCTGAATTTTGTGCATGTTACATTGTAGTTGTAACCTTTTCTAATTCAGGATGAACACGAGATGGTTGTGATTGTGCAGTGTATCAATAAAGTTCAAAGTAATTTGTAACTTTTTGGGGGGCTGTTTATTAGGACACTGCATTGAGTATCCAGGAATGGGGGAAATCTAAGCAGGGTATGCTTCGCCCGTGTGTGTGTGTGTGTGTGTGTGTGTGTGTGTGTGTGTGTGTGTATGTATGTGTTAGGCTTTGGGAAGGAGATGCAATCAGGAAACTGAGTACCATCTCTCTCTCTTTCCCTCTCTTTCATGCATGTATACACCCACATGCACACAGAATATTATGATTAGCAATTTCATGTTACAATTGTGTATCTTATATCTATGCCATTTACAAATCATACAAAATGCAAATAATATAAAATGCAGCTTCAGCCTCAAAGTCTAATTTATTGGCTTAGGCTACAGTGAAATCAGAAGAGAAGTTTCAGAAAATGAATGACCAGGTATCATTCAGTTCGAGTACTCCTTAACAGTTCCTGCAGCTTGAGCCCATTGGACCAAGCACCACTCTGGCAAGAGTAAGTATGAGGAAATATGGTAACTGTGATGCACACTTACTCTTTTTTTTTTTAAATTAATTTTTATTGGAGTATAGTTGCTTTACAATGCTGTATTAGCTTCTGCTGTACAGCAAAGAGAATCAGCTATACGTATACATATATATACACTCTGTTTTGGATTTCCTTCAAAACGCACTTATTCTTAAAAGTACATTGGGGGTACTGTTGGTTTACTGTAGCATCCACAGGGTAACGGATGAGGAAGAGACCTGGAGAGCAAGTCCGTTCCTCCAACTGTCTTTCCTAAAACATCTTTCTCTTTCAATAAATCTCCCACCATCTTTTCACATATCCATCTTCCAAAGGAATGGGTATTGACCTCTTTCTTGCAACTTAGCTTCCCACCTGCCATTTCTGTATCAACAAACCTTTCCAAGCTCTATTGTTGACCAAACGTGTGATCTTGGACTTGAGGTTTTGCTTTATACGTCTTTATTTCCCAGCTGCACCATCAGTAAATTTACCCCCCTCAGTGTGTTCTATCAAAGTTGCCTGCAAAATTTTTGTGTCTCTTTCAACCATTGGATTCCTCAAGACTGACCCCAATAAAGTGCAGGTCAGTGGTCAATAAGGATGTGGTCATGCAGCGGGAAGTGGCAGAAGATCCTTCTTTTGATTTTACAGACTCTCTGCCAAGCCTGGTCAAGTCTGGATGCTGGAATGATGAGGCTTGTTTCTCATGGCTTCCTGGACAGACAAGGGCTAATCCCTGGCTTTCAAGACTCTTTGTTCCCCACAGGGGATGGAACGCAGATAACGTGATGGACTAGATCATGTTCTTTGTAAATTAAACCACCAAGGACATGGTGGGCACCAAGTAATGGAGAGTTTCCAATTTTCTCAGACTCATTGTAAAATCATGACTTGTCGAGGAAACAGATTTCCAGTTCTGACGTCTTAATGCCTTGAGTGCTCCCGCTCACCCTCTCCTTTTACTTCTTCCTTTTAATCACCGTCTTCCCACCCACGCCTGACCCCTCCTGCTCCTGCTCATCCCACAACATTTACCCATCCATCTGCTCACCTGCTGGCACAGACATTTATCGGTCTTTCACTTCATCCGGCCACTCAGCACCATCAATCATTGACGTACCAATTTATTTCTCCATCAGCTAACCACTCACCTATTCATTCACACATTACTTCTCCATTTATCTAACCCTTATTCCCTCTATTCAGTCATGCACCTCCCTAATATGACTGTCCCCCATCTATTTATTTAAACCGTCCAGCCATTCTTCACCTGTCAATCTAGCCAGTAAGCATCCTCCAACTAGCCTTTGGCAGATATTCCTATTTACCAACCCACTTCCAGGTAATGACAATCTTTGCTGTTATCTTTCCATTCTGAGCAGGATGCTTTATCTGTTTATTCTTAAACATAGCAGCTAAACAACAGGATGCATTTTTATTATCTTCTCTCACAATGCACCCTATTAAAAGCATAAAAATATAAAGAAGTGCTTTAGGACAGCAGACTCCAAACTTTTTGGCACCAGGGGCCCATTTCATAGAAGACAGTTTTTCCAGGGATCAGGGCTTGGGTGGGGGGTGGTTGGCGATAGTTTCGGAATGATTCAAATGTATTCGATTTAGTGTGCACTTTATTTCTTGTATCACTACATCAGCTCCACCTCAGATCATCAGACATTAGACCCCCGAGGGCAAGGACCCTTGCTTTCAGATATTTATTAAGGGCATCATATTTCCTTCCATCTGGATGTATGACAGTCAGCAGAGGGTGGAGAACTGGGGCCTCAGTGGAAACACCCAGAGGAACAGATGTGTATATTTAACTTTCTGACACTATGAAGGCAATCATGAAGATAAGAAATGATAAAGGAAATAGGAGAGACCTCAACCAACAACTGTGCCTTCTCTTTGGTGTGCTTTTCTGTTGAATAAGTCACCTACGTTGGTGAAGACTAGGGTATAGGACTGAATGGCATCAAATCCTGTCATCAGTTTTGAAAGCCAGCACCCTCGGGCTACAAAGGATGCTACCTTTCTTTAACATGTTCCCCTGTCCATTAGGAAACATTATTTTTCCCCCTTAAGCGATTTTTTCCCCCATGTACTCATTTATTCATACATGCACTCAATTTGTAGATGAACTCCCTTAAGGAGCTCACATCTAAGATGTGAAAATGGCTGCATGCAGAGAAATACATGGTCAAATTACAACACTTAGGGTGGAGCTATGAGAAGGTGGCAGCAGAGGGAGTGAATACTGGGAGATAATTAGGAGGCTTCTTCCCCTGCCCCCACCCCAGGGATGCATACAGCAGATGGAGGCAGAGGATGTAGTGGACAGATGTACCATGACACAAATGGGCCACCAGGAACATGGCACAGTGTACTGGCTGGCAGAGTGAATAAATACTATCCGACAAATGAGACTATGAAAGGCGCTAAAACTGTCAATGTCCAAAGGACCACAGTATGTATTTTGGGATAAAGCTGACTCAGATCTCCTGGAGAAGCAAACATACTATCTCAGTTCAAGTCAGTTCAGTTCAGTCGCTGAGTCGTGTCTGACTCTGCGACTCTATGGACTGCAGCACTCCAGGCTTCCCTGTCCATCACCAACTCTTGGAGTTTACTCAAACTCATGTTCATTGAGTTGGTGTTGCCATCTAACCATCTCATCCTCTGTCGTCCCCTTCTCCTCCTGCTTTCAAGCTTTCCCAGCATGAGGGTCTTTTCAAATGAGTCAATTCTTCCCATCAGGTATTGGAGTTTCAGCTTCAGCATCAGTCCTTCCAATGAATATTCAGGACTGATTTCCTTTAGGATGGACTGGTTGGATCGCCTTGCTGTCTAAGGAACTCTCAAGAGTCTTCTCCAACAGCACAGTTCAAAGCATCAATTCTTTGGTGCTCGGCTTTCTTTATAGTCCAACTCTCACATCCATGACTCCTGGAAAAAGCATAGCTTTGACTAGGTAGACCTTTGTTGATAAAGTAGTGTCTCTGCTTTCTAATATGCTGTCTAGGATGGTCATAACTTTTCTTCCAAGGAGCAAGCGTCTTTTCATTTCATGGTTGCAGTCACCATCTGCAGTGATTTTGGAGCCCAGAAAAATAGAGTCTGTCACCCTTTCCCCATCTATTTGCCATGAAGTGATGGGACCCGAGGCCATGATCTTAGTTTTCTGAATGTTGAGTTTTAAGCCAACTTTTTCACTCTCCTCTTTCACTTTCATCAAGAGGCTCTTTAGTTCTTCACTTTCTGCCTTAAGAGTGGAGTCATCTGCATATCTGAGGTTACTGATATTTCTCCCAGAAATCTTGATTCCAGCTTGTGCTTCATCCAGTCCAGCATTTCTCATGATGTACTCTGCATATAAGTTAAATAAACAGAGTGACAATATACAGCCTTGACATACTCCTTTCCCGATTTGGAACCAGTCTTTTGTTTCATGTCCAGTTCTATCTGTTGCTTCTTAACCTGCATACAGATTTCTCAGGAGGAAGGTCAGGTGGTCTGATATTCCCATCTCTTTAAGAATTTTCCACAGTTTGTTGTGATCCAGTCAAAAGCTTTGGCATAGTCAATAAAGCAGAAATAGATGTTTTTCTGGAACTCTCTCGCTTTCTCTATCATCCAACAGATGTTAACAATTTGATCTCTGGTTCCTCTGCCTTTTCTAAAACCAGTGTGAACCTGGAAGTTCATAGTTCATGTACTATTGAAGCCTGGCTTGTAGAATTTTGAGCATTACTTTGCTAACATGTGAAACCAGTGCAATTGTGCAGTAGTTTGAGCATTCTTTGGCATTGCCTTTCTTTGGAATTGGAATAAAAACTGACTTTTTCCAGTCCTGTGGCTACTGCTGAGTTTTCCAAATTTGCTGGCATAGTGAGTGCAGCACTTTCACAACATTATCTTTTAGGACTTAAAATAGCTCAGCTGGTGTTCCATCACCTCCACTAGCTTTGTTTATAGTGATTCTTCCTAAGGCCCTCTTGACTTTGCATTCCAGGATGTCTGAATCCAAGTGAGTGATCACACCATCATGAGTATCTGGGTTGTGAAGATATTTTTGGATAGTTCTGTGTATTCTTGCCACCTCTTTTTAATATCTTCTGCTTCTGTTAGGCCCATATCATTTCTGTCCTTTATTGTGCCCATCTTTGCATGAAATGTTCCCTTGGTATCTCTCATTTTCTTGAAGAGATCTATAGTCTTTCCCTTTCTATTGTTTTCCTCTATTTCTTTGCACTGATTGTTGAGGAAGTCTTTCTTATCTCTCCTTGCTATTCTTTGGAACTCTGCATTCAAATGGGTATATCTTTCCTTTTCTCCTTTGCCTTTTGCTTCTCATCTTTTCACAGCTATTTGTAAGGCCTCCTCAGACAGCCATTTTGCCTTTTTGCATTTCTTTTTCTTGGGGATGGTCTTGATCCCTGTCTCCTGTACAGTGTCACGAACCTCCGTCCATAGTTCTTTAGGCACTCTGTCTATCAGATATAATCCCTTGAACCTATGTCACTTCCCTTGTATAATTGTAAGGGATTTGATTTAGGTCTTACTTGAATGGTCTAGTGGTTTTCCCTACTTTCTTCAATTTAAGTCTGAATTTGGCAATAAGGGGTTCATGATCTGAGCCACAGTCAGCTCCTGGTCTTGTTTTTGCTGACTGTATAGAGCTTCTCCATCTTTGGCTGCAAAGAATATAATCAGTCTGATTTCGGTATTGACCATCTGGTGACATCCGTGTGTAGAGTCTTCTTCTCATGTTGCTGGAAGAGGGTGTTTGCTATCAACAGTGCATTCTCTTGGCAAAGTTCTATTAGCCTGTGCCCTGTTTCACTCTGTACTCCAAGGCCAAATTTGCCTGTTACTCCAGGTGTTTCTTGACTTCCTACTTTTGCATTTCAGTCCCCTATAATGAAGAGGACACCTTTTTTGGGTGTTAGTTCTAGAAGGTCTTGTAGGTCTTCATAGAACCATTCAATTTCAGCTTCTTTAGCATTACTTGTCAGGGCATAGACTTGGATTACTGTGATATTGAATGGTTTGCCTTGGAAATGAACAGAGATCATTCTGTCGTTTTTGAGATTGTATCCAAGTACTGTATTTCAGACTCTTTTGTTGACGCTGTTGGCTACTCCATTCCTTCTAAGGGATTCTTGCCCGAAGTAGTAGATATAATGGTCATCTGAGTTATATTCACCCATTCCAGTCCATTTTAGTTTGCTGATTCCTAAAATGTCTATGCTCACTTTTGTCATCTCCTGTTTGACCACTTCCAATTTGCCTTGATTCATGGACCTAACATTCCAGGTTCCTACGCAATACTGCTCTTTACAGCATCAGACTTTACTTCCATCACCAGTCACAACAAACCACTGGGTGTTGTTTTTGCTTTGGCTCTGTCTCTTCATTCTTTCTGGAGTTATTTCTCCACTGATCTCCAACGGCATATTGGGCACCTATCGACCTGCGGAGTTCAATTTTCAGTGTCCTATCTTTCTGCCTTTTCATACTGTTCATGGGGTTCTCAAGGCAAGAATACTGAAATGGTTTGCCATTCCCTTCTCCAGTCATATACCATCTAGAGAACATCAAATCTGGTTGGAATATAACGATTTTGGGGAGAGAGGGGTTATGGAGCATCTTTCATAAGATGTCAAATCTCCATTGACCTTTCTGATGAGGGGAAGAGGAAGCAGAGACTGAGGAACAGAGCAAAACTAAGAGGCGAAGGGTGAGCAGCAGAAAGTTTAGTCTTCCTGGGATGGTTTCCTCTAAAAACTGAATTTCTCCAGATAAGCTCTTCCTAAAACTATAGGATTGAGGATGAAGACATGGCTCACTTACATGTTAACAGCATTTCTTATTTCAAAATAAGAATAATTACAGTTCTTACCTGTCTTCCATTTGTTATGGCCTATAAGGGGCTTCCCCGGTGGCTCAGTTGGAAAAGAATCTGCCTGCAATGCGGGAGACCCAGGTTCAATCTCTGGGTCGGGAAGAACCCCTGGAGAAGGAAATGGCAACCCACTCCAGTATTCTTGCCTGGAGAATCCCATGGACAGAGGAGCCTGCAGGGCTACAGTCCGTGGGGTTGCAAAGAGTCAGATCAGACACGACTGAGCAACTAATACTTCCACCAGGTTTCTTTCACTTTTCATGTCCCATGAGACATATTTCCTTCTATTTAAGTTCTCCAAGGCCTTTCTCTTCAGAGATATCAAGTGATATCTGTTTAGCCTCATCTTCATTAATACAGTGGTAATAATTCCTGCCTCAGAAGACAGACTGTGAGAATTATTAGGTGTGAATAAGAAAAGATATGTAACATGGTACCTGTTATTTATTAGTTACAAAATAAACATGAGTTGTTTTTTTCTATCCTTCCCTCAGCTTTCCCTCACTGTCCTCATGTACCTGATCCTCTATTTAGGAGACCTCAACCTCTGGGATCTAATACCTGATGATCTGAGGTGGTGCTGATGTGATAATAATAGAGATAATAAGCACAATAAATGTACTGTGCTTGAATCATTCTGAAACAGTCCCCCAACCCCACTGTCTGTGGAAAAAAATCTTCCACAAAACTGGTCCCTGGTGTCAAAAAAGTTGAGGACTGCTGCATAAGATAGACTCTCAACTCTGTTTATTTCTTTAAAAAAAAACTGGGAAAATATTTATGAATTATTTATTTATTGAAGCTTAAAAGGAAGGAAGGCATCTCTGAGTACTGGATAATTCAAGGACACAAGCTTGGAAAGTGGGAAGCATTTTTTTAGAACCTGCAGGAAAGTTGAAAAAGTAGAGAGGGTGGAAGTTCATGTCAGTCTAATAAGCTTGTATCAACAGCTAATATGTGACAGATAATGAGGACACAAGTGTGAGGGATGGAAGGACTGTCCAGGAAAGCCCGGTCCGGAGGAGGATTTAGAACCATGTCATGACGTGATAGGGGGCTACAGGAGCCCAGGGCAGGGGCAGGCAGCCAGGTCGCAGGGCTCAGGGCTCAGTTGCAGCAGAGGAGAGGCCTGAGCTGTGGCTTACAGAGGCAAGAGGGCTTAGCTGGGGAAAGGGAGACCAACAGCTAAGTAATGGGAGAAGGTCATCCTTGAGGAGCCTGTACAGATGTGAGAAGCATAGCACAGTCAGGAACCTGGAAGTGCAGATTATCCCAAGAGGGGTGAGGGCAGGGGCGGCATGGCAGGAGATGGGGTGGAAGGGGCAAGCAGGGACAAGGTCTTTAAATCTCTAGAAATGTTGAGATGCTTGGACTTGTTCTAAAAGAGGGGAAGTGGAGAAGGATTTAATCAGTAGGGTGGCTAAAACATTTGCAATTTAGGAAGATCACCATGGCAGGAAAGCAGATTAATGGGCAAAAAAAGTAACATGTTAGGGTTAAACTCATTCAGGTGAGGAATGATAAGGAACAATAAGCAAGTCGGGGGTGAGTTCTAGAAGAGAAATCAAACAAGAAGGACTAGATGCCTGGGGTGATGGAGAATGTAAAATACGAGGAATATTCCAGGTCTCTAAGTCAGCCAACTGGGTAGGAGATGGTACAATTCTAAGATCCTCAAAACAGGAGGATGATGAGGTCTCATGCAATTTTTGATGTATTCATTTTCAAATATCCTTAGAACTTCCAGGTGGAGAGGTTTAGGCACCATTAGCGTCTTCCTGAGTCATCTAATTATATCATCATCATCTACAAGGGACCCTGATTTCCTTCTCTGCTTCCCACTTTCATTCCATAAGAACTCTAGCTCCTTGATCATCTGCGATTCATTCAGCAACTACTTGTTCTGCATCTTGATTTTGTTAGACAAAGGTGTTGCCTTCATCACTTGCTGTGATGGAAGAGGAGAGGCAGGAAGTACCAGATGAGTTAAGCAGGAAGAAGGCAAACCGGCACAGCTACCCCCTCACCTAGATAGGATCTGGCACTTTTCATGTCTAGTGCAAGAGGCCTAATCTCAGTTCAGTGGGTGATGGGGTGGGAGGGATGACCAAGCACCAAGATTCATCTGTTATCTGTGTTAGAGTCAGGCAAGTCCTGTCTATTTCCCATGCTGTTCAATGTTAGAGACAGGTGAGTCCTCTCTGTCTGTTTACCACATTGTTTGATGCTCGTTTGCTCAGGAGCAAATTTCAGAAAGGTTTGGAAGCTTCCAGACCTCATCAGAGAGCAACTTTAAGAGGCATACATTCCACTTGAATGACTCTTCTTGCTCTTTTCATTTTTTTCCCCCGATGATCCCAGAGAGACCTGCCGGGAAGGTTGCATCTCAGCAGGAGGCATCGTGTCCACTGCGTCTCCGCACCATGAGTTGTCTAGGTGGTCCTATCGGTGCATGTAAGCACTTAGCCATGTGAGCCTGGGCCCGCCCGTGTGTGCTGCTCAGAGGCGAGGGGGTGGAAGCTGTACACCAGGGAAAGCTGAGTTGAAATCCAGATTCTGCCATAGATGAGTTGTGTGCCTGTGAGCTGACAGCAACATCTCTTACAGCCTCAGTTTCCTTGTCTGCAAAGTCATGTCTATAATCGTCATGGCACTGCTGCGAGGTGGACCAGGGCAGACGCCATGGGGGGAACAGGCAGGCTACCAGCTTGGATGCTCTGAACAGGGAGATGGCCATTCAGTGAGTCTCTTTCCTTCACCCTCAGCTCTGTCTTGTCCCTTCTCCAACCACCACCCCCAAGTACCCCACATGATGGTCTAGAATTCATCGCAGGAAGAATGGCTCTGCTTAAATATCATATTCTCAGAGCTGTCCTTAGGGTCACAGGAAATAAAACATGTAGAGCGCCAGGCAAAGCATCCAGCCCCTGAGTGTTAAATGATGCCACTTCCTCCTCCCCTCTCTCCTCTGCTTCCAGGGCGGATAAGCAAACTGGTCCTGGGCGGATAAGCAAACTGACTTCAAAAGCACAGAGGATTTCCCTGGCTGCCCTAGTGCCTGGACCCCACAGGGTGGGAGATACTTTCTGGGTTGGCTGAGGAGGAACTCAAGCTGGGCGCTACCCACGGAGCCTGCTTCCTTTTTCACTCTTGGCCTCATTCCCTGCAAGGCAAGCTTGCAAGGACGGTTGCTCTGGTTACAAGACCAAATCACTGCTGTTTCTGTCTCTTCCTTGGTGAAGGTCTCGGGGGAATTAGCTTATTAGAGAAGCAGTGGCTGCGTGATGGAGTCGGCTAGGACTGTAAAGGGACTCCTTGGAGGTCCTCAGATACAAAGGCCCTGGTTCTTCTCTTGATGAAGCCAGAGCCTCCATCTCAGGGCCGCCTGGACAACCCTATCTGGACTGCTCCCGTCTGCCGTCTTCCACTTCATGCAGCGGTGTTCTGGTATAAGAGTCAGTCTGCTGTTTGAATTGCTCGCTTTGATGTCAATCCTTACTGTAGAGGCAGAAGCTCCATTGTCCCTGCCCGACTCTTCCCTGCACTCTCTCTGGTCATGGGCAGTTTCATCGCTCTTCAACCTCCCCCTCTCTTTCTCAAAGTTTTTACCTTAAGAAGCTGGAAATTGCTGAGGAATAGAGTAAGACGTGACGGGGCTGTGCCCAGGGTGAAGATGCACAATCACGGTGACATGCTCAGGAGAAAGAGACACTGTGGCCGGCCCAGTGTGCCCTGCAAAACTGTGTTATGAAAACTGCAATGTGTGTACAGGGAGGAGTCAGGCAGGATGGAGGGAGGAGAGCAAGGGCCCGAGGGAGATAACACTTAATGTTTATTGAACTCACGCATGGACCTAGCAGAGCTAGGAGCTCTCCCATGCCTAATTCATATAGTATTCAAACCACTTCAAGCACGATGCACTATCCCCCTGGAGACCAGAGGTAGGTGCTAGGGATCTCCATGGGGCTAGAAGTCAGCAGGGTTGGAACCACCTCCACCCTGGGTCCCTCTGGCTCCACACCCCACACTCTTCCTGGTTCAGGGTCCACGGCCCCCTGTTCTCAGGTCTCTGTTGACTGAACCAAGAGCAGTCACTTAAGTCTGTGGACATCCACCCTCTCTGTGAGCTTCCAGAAGAGAAGGTGGGGTGACGCACATTGAGAGAAAATGGCACCAAGTCCCAGGAGGCTCTCTTGGCTCCAAGGGTTGGGTCTAGAAGATGCCTGTGCTCTGCAGGTTGCCCCTTTCCATTTTGCCATCAGGGAGCAAGCCCCAGGGAGAGGTGGCTCATGAGTACCTGACCCTAAACCAGGCACAAGTCTGAGAGCCTCTGAGAAGCAATACACAGGGGTAATTGTTGATCCTGCAAAGAAAAGAAGGGAGGAAAGCATTTAATCCCAAGCTGTCAGTACACAGGAGAGGATCATGCAATAGGAGGGAAAGGCTTGCCTTTGTTTTCTAGTTTGAATGCAA